>NC_090660.1:64005286-64255286 GCF_013368605.1 Nyctibius grandis | reverse complement strand
AGAAATAAAGCCTGGGAAGACCAGGAGTCATTGCCAGGGGTGAAAGAATGGCAGGAGAAAGCAGTATGAGTGGGAATCGGGTGCAGTAACTTGTGTAGGCAGATACCCAACAAAGGTTTTATGAGGTTACCAGGACACATCAGAGGAACTACAGCTCCATCATCCATTGCCCTCCTCATTCTGGCTACAAATATTACTAATATGAGCTACCATGTTCATGATAGCAAACTACCAGCAAAGACTGAAGAAATGAGCAAGAGCTTTGAAAATGCAGGACATTTCTGCCTTTGATACATCACATAATCAATGCAAGAATCAGGGTTGTCATTCTGAGCTAAAGTTTCCAGTCTGTATTAGGTAAAGACCAAACGAAAATGGACACAGCTTACTCCCAAGGACAGATTTTCAAATACAGAAAAGATTGTCTGATTTCTCCATGGATTTCTGAGAAGGTCATGACAGAATTTTTGAAGGAGCGATTTTTTGGTTGAAGTTACCAAGATCATAGGTATTCTCAGATGATGATTATTAACTTCAATGAATCTGGATCAGGCCCCTCAGTGAACTTTAGGAAATACAGTAAGCTCCCTTTATTGCATTAAGTTATAACTTAATTATTTAGGAAAGGACATATTTGTCATGAGATGGAAGAATTACTTAGATAGCAGTTTGAGTACTTGTTACAGTCATTTGGATCTAAAATGCATTACACAGGGATTTTTGACAGAGAAGAGAAGAAGGTAAGAGAAGAACAAGTGTGACTTATAGAAAATAAAACAGGTTCACCCATTTCCTGGTTATGGTCATTAACAGTCGCATAATTGTGCATAATCATTGATCCCGTTCCTAGTGTACATTTCTAGAGGCTGACTAAACTTTGCATCTGCATAGAAATTAAGATGCAAATATGAGTTGTGTTCATTGGTATGACCAGTGTAAAGTAAACAAAGGGTATTTCTATTGTATATTTAAGGTTGAGAAATCTATTTTGCGAACAGCATGCTATCAGTGAAGACTTCACAGTTATTAAGTTACTGCAAAAGGACATGGTCAGGTCAATGACGGGTAAGGAAAAAGGCATATATAAGGAGCACAGCAGTGTTGGGATACTGATAGGCACTTGTGGTTGTCCCCATCCGGGAAAAACTGCAATAATTCTCTCTGTATCACGATTCTTGTGTTTTAAAACAAAACAAAAAGTGTTGTGTGTGGGGGAAGGAGGGGCTGAATGCCAAGCAGTAATTTTAGGATGAAGAATATAGGAGAGTCAGAGCAAAATGGATGATTTAATTTCTCATCATTATTCTACTGAAGAATTAAATTTGCAAGGTCATGTTGCGGCTTATTCAGAGGCATATCAGTGAAGGTAACTGGATTCAGATGAGTTCCCATCCAAGAGATATTTAAAGAAGCAACTGTTCTCTAAATATATGTACAAAACAGTGTTGTCTAGACACACATTGCATATTAAATGAAAGCTTGTCTTCCTAGAGTTAAAGGACCTTATTTTAAGCTCTTAACAAAAAACTAGCCCAAGTTCTGAGATCCACTTTCCCAGATTTACTTTATGAGATAACACTGTATTTCATTTGCTATGGCTTCCATGTACCTTATTCCTTTGTTTCTTTTTAAAACTCTCTACCAATACCTGTAACAGCAGAAGTATGCTTTATATAATTCCCATGCCGCACTAATACATAGCTATAGTAAAGCACACATTAAAAACACTGGTTACCTGTAACCAGGCTTATGCGTTTACTGAACATATTAGATGAGTACTTTCTCTAATTCATGTATTTAATATATAGCTGTATTTCAGGTGTGCTTGCAATCGAATGTGGGAAGGGAAATTCAGAACATGGAAGAAAGGAAAGAAGGAGAGTGGAATTACTGCAGAAAAATTCTTATAGGACAAGTTTTGAAAAATCTATACTGTAAATTATTTCATGTGCTAATAAATTTTCCCTATTAACATTCACCTTTTATTTTATCAGTTTTCTTGACCCCTTCACTGAATTGCAGAGAAAGACATCATTTTAGATCTTTTGAACTACTTGAGAAAGGTCTGTCAGCTGATTTTGATTGAATTTGTTATTAACAGCTGACAACCTTAGCTTTTGGAATCCAACTGTGATACGTAAAAATGAGATCTCAGGTTTTTCTTTTAACCAAACCCCTAATGTGCAGTCTTAAATGATTCAGTTCTTCCCTTTTTCTTTTTCTTTTTCTTTTTCTTTTTCTTTTTCTTTTTCTTTTTCTTTTTCTTTTCAAACTGTATCCAGAGCTACTGGGAGAAGAGCAGTCAGGCCACTAGCACTATGTAGACAACACCCAGATTTTTATCTTCTTTCACAGGGAGAAGCATTTCAAAATCAAATTCAGATTAGCCTCTGAATGAAAAGCAGAATCCATGTAACTTTGAAATAGGTAGGAGGGGAAGTATCCATCAACTCACTCCTCTGTAACATCTTCTACTATGCCCTTATATGGCTAAAACAATGTACAGCTTTAGGACATTTTGTGGAAAATAATATACAAATAGACATGGCAGGAAAATATGGTTACTTCTGTAATGGGGCAGAAAATATCCCACCTTTTCTTACCTAATACACCTGTGATTCAGCAATCCAAATGTTCATAAACCTCAGGACTGATTATTTAGGAAACACCTGGGAAAGAACTGCAGTCTAGAGTACAAACTTTTTCACATCGCATAAGCTTCAAGAGCTTCTTAAAATTTTATCATCTAGAATAGGTAAAATTCTGCCCTGTTCCCCACATAGCCACTTTCCCCCCAAATCTGTGTCACTACATCAATGTGCAGAAAAAGTTCACTACTTTTGGAAAGTGCTGTTTGATCAAACAGACAATTTGAAATATTTACAGAAAAAAAAATTGGGCAATAAATCCAGGTTTTGAAATCTCATACTGGTTTGTAAAGCCATCATATGAGAGTTCCCCGACCTTTCTCTTAAACCCACTCCTCAAATCCCGTGTGCCTTGATTCTAAGGATCCTTCGTGGCTCAGCTGGTCCATGTGTGCACTGTATTTCATCTACTGCATCTCTACCTGCTAATCTCTTTAGGACAGGGCCTCAGCCCTTTGCCACCTGTCTCTTTGTATGTTGTAGCTCATGTGAAGGACATACTGTAAATGAAAAATTTTAAGAAGCATACTGGACAAAATTAAGACCCTGTGAAAGCCAGAAACCATTGGAGTGGCTTATTAGAGGCCAGCTCAGTACCCAAAATGCAATTTTAATACAAAAGCTTAAACATCATCCTGGTACTGCTTTTATCAACTGGATACTATTATTCTAAAAATACCACTTTTAGAAAATCAAGAGAAAACAGATGGGAAAGGGGAAATCTCTTTTGGTACCGAAATTGAACTCCAAGCATTGGGGAAATATTTATGAGCCTAAAATGGGGACAAGAGTCTTTTTGTCTGTCAGAAAAGGCTGTCTGACAGCCGTATCCCAGCTTGATGGGGTTTTGGGCTTTCCCTTGTCAAGGTCAGACAAACATTTAGCAAGTAGCTTTGAAAAATAACCAGTTGTGAAGGACGCACAAAACAGAATTATTCCACTTCTTCAGATACCATGTGTCTTGTAAATTTAGCTTGCCCATGATGAGGGTCAATTTTATAAGATTACTTGGTGTAAAAATTTTAATCTTAAAAATGTTATACCCATTTCGTCTCATATGTACAACAATCTGGCTTTTTATTTTGTTTAAAGAAAAATGAAAACATTGAAGTGGGGTTATAACAGCTTCTTTAATTTTTTTTTCTGTATTCTAAATTATGCTTATTCACCCATACATTCCTTCTCTGAGTATTCATTTAGAAGGAAGGTTTTGCAATAGTCACATTTAATTTATCAGGGTGCAATAATTTGTGTTTCCCAATCATCTTGCAGACTTTGGTTCATTATACTATTGTCTCACATGAGTAAGTTAGCAAAGTTTGGATTGATTGACTCTAATTAACTAAAACTGGTTCCAGGCTGTGCATCTATTGTCATGGTAGCTAGCCACAAAGCCCCAAACTGTTCAGTAATGGCAATATAACGTTCTATCGATATGAAAACTCCAGCAAATGTTTAATGTTGGGCTTGTCAGCAAATGAAAAAAGGAATAGTGGAGGAGGGAGAAAGGGACATTAGGACAAGTATCTCTCAGAAGGCTTGGGGGAAGCGCAGCCTTCCAGAGCTGCTGGTGCCCTGATCTTTTCACTTATTGTCATCTGGGCCCCCAACGTGGAAAGAAATGCAAGCTGAGCTGGAGACATGCACACTGTTCTGTAAAAGAAAAATTCATGTATTTTTTTGTTTAAAAAACTTCAAAATGGACCCAAAACTCTATGCTAAGATAAGACCTTCTGGAATAATGTATACAAACTTCTCCCTCTGTATATTTTAAAGGTAAAAGTCTTTTTCCTTGGTTTTGTTAGTCCACTTGCATGATGTCTGCATCTATTTTCTGTTTACTATTGTCAAGAGAATCTAGCCACTAATAAATGCATCCCCTTACATGTGACACTGGAGAACCAACTGCACTGAAAGCTCAGGATAACCAAATATTCTGTCTTGTGACTTGTTCTTTAGAGTTTTTCTGAAATTAAGTAAAAGCAACGAAGACCTCAGAGGACGAGCTGCCTCTGCTGACAGCGGTGTGTAGCACTTTGGCACATCCAGAATGGGCAAGTCTGAAAGTATAAAAGCCTTATATCATAGGCTGTCTGCTCTCCAGAGATGCATCAGCCTCTGTGTATCATTACATGGAAAATTATAGTTAGGAGAACACTCATTGACGTGCCAATGTCAAGCACAAAAGCTAGGAAATGCCAGGACCAGTTTCCTTTGCTTGACCTACCTGCATGTCTGCATTGCTGCAGGAGCTCAGGAGCTATTTCCAAGACAAGACCTGGGGCAGGCAGTGTTTACTACTCCCAAGGAGCAATTCCGTAGTGTAATGTTTAGTCCTTACCATGCAACGTGGGGCTGTCTTCCCTATTTTTAAAGCATGTGATTCAAACCATGATTCAAGTACAGATATGCTATTCATTTATAATTTTTCTATGATGTCCTGTAACTGCAGGACACTCCACTTTTCATCATGGGGAGTGCAGTCTCCTTTTTACAGATGCGATTTGTCCCAGCCTTGCACTGCTTTTAACACCTGCAGCCTGCACCTGAACTGAGCCACTTTCACCCCGTGGTGCCCGGCTGCCCTCGGGGCCATTCAGGAGGGTCACCCCATTGCCCACTGGGTGCCAGCCCCTCAGCAGACTGGGGCAGCCCAGAGCCCCGGTCCCAGCTGCTCGGGGGTGGATTCCCCCTGCATGGGCAGCCTGTCTGCCTCTCGTCTCCAGTCTTTATTCAGGCAAATATCTTCTGCGTTCCCATTTGCCAAAATAAGGTCTTGGATTTTTATGGTACGACCGATCTCAACCTTTTGCACAAATAAGCACTAGGGCGAGCGGCATCTGTATTTTTTCCAAGGCAACACAACTCGTCACAGGCTGTTTCCAAGAAACTCTTTGTAGTTTCATTTCTTCCCCAGCCTGGACGGAGGGATTGAGAGCAAGGCTCGCAGGTAGGAGTTGCAGGGGGCCCTTAGGTCCCGTCGGGTGAATGCACGTAGCTCCCATCGACTTCAGTGCAATTTACATCCCTGGGAGTGATGGAATTGGGTCCCGGAGCCTGGTGCCAGCCCCTCTGTGACTCGCTGTGTGCCTCTGGGCAAGTCATTTAACGCCAGGCTGTGATACCTCTCATTGAACTACACATTACACCAAAAAGGGTCTCGTGGAAGTCAATGGAGCTACTTGTGGAGCGCTTGTACTTAGTAAGTGTGTCACAATCTGGCCTTCGCCTAACTTTCCCCTTTTATAGGAAATTACAGACTCATTTCCAAGGTTGTGGGGCTTAATTAGTTTATGTTTGCAAAACACATCTTATTGCTGGTGAAAGGGAATAACCATTATTATGATGATGATGTGTTCAGTGTGTGGCAAGGTCTTGGGTCTGTCTAGGCTTTGCTTCATTTATTCTGTATAAAATAAAAAAAAAAAGTCCTTCCTTTGCAATCATTTGAAAACCTATTTCTAGGAATGTTGCACTCATTCTTGTCAGAAGTGCTAGGGAAAAAAAAAAAACCAAAATCTTCGTGGGCAAAAGTTCCCCGGGGCCTGAGCCCAGGGCACAAACCCAGTTGCCACTGCAGGGCAATGGGGACTGACCAGCCATAGCAAAGCTGTGACGCGAGCGTGGTTCCGATCGACTTGTTGGGTGACACTTTCCCAAGCACAAATGCCATTCCCTTTCCTGGACTCAGGATTTATTCTTTTTTTTAACCCTAACATGTATCATACCTTTAAAACTTGGCATTAGCAAACAGTTTGTTTTTTCGTCAGCTGTAATCGGGTTTTTTGAATTCTGTTTTTTGTTGGTTTTTTTTTTTTTAATCCAAGTATGGTTCTCATGGTGTAGTAAATGACATTAGGCTTTTGTAAATTCTTGCAGAATATAACAGATCATTGGTTTTATAACACAGTCACTGCTTTTGCATTCTGATGAGATTATTAGTAGCAGCCTGGAATACAACATCCCTGCATACTGTTAGTTAAAAAAAATAAAAGTTTACTAAATGGTCTCTTGTCAACTGTATCTGAAAATCATTATAGTTTCTCTGGTTTCCTTTACATGGAGGGCTTCTTCTGTGAACTGGTGGGTTACATCAGTATGAAGTTAAAGAATTATTGTAGAGATGCTGTTTATTTCTCTATAGCTCTGTTTGTTTTTCTACAAAAAAAACAGTTTTTTAAGTATTTATAAATTGGTTGTAAAAATTGTTCACATTCCCAAGACATGCAATATGGTATCTGAGCTCAATAAATATATTTTTCCTTTCATATTTTAACTGCAATTGCATTAGACATTTTTATCTCATGTCAAAGCAAATACAAATCAAGCCGCTTTCTGATCTTTTCACACATCCTGTCTTGCAGCCCTGAGGCAGTTTCATTTGCCAATGAAGACATGAACCATCTGATCTTTTCAGGCCAAATTCCCTCTCTTCCACCCTGCATTGCAGCTCCCCTTTGTATGTCCAGGGTGTGCTTCCCCCCGATTGCGAGCTGGTGACCCACACGCAGCACTGACCCAGAGCCACGCTTCAGACTCTGCTCACCGGGCAGAGGGGAAGGTAGAATTTAAGCTTTAATATATTTTTAAAAGGCTAAAAATGCTGGAATTAAAAGCTGTCTACTGACATGCAGCATTTTCCCTGCTTCCATACTGTTATTAACATACATCTGTATTAACACCATGACAGTCCACCCTACAAATTGATACAATACCAAATAAAGAGCCTGCACTGTGCACTGTAATTACTCTACAGGAGCCATTATATCTGATATAGTCAATATTATACATTTTTAAAAAATGAATGAATGCATATTTAACTGGGAGATCTGATCTGCTCCAGCAGTTCTGGTCTATCAGCAACATAATATGCATTTTAAAAAACTGCTTGCGTACATTTTACATTCTTACCTGCAAAGCCAAACATGAGGTCACATATAAATGTTTTATTTTCTATGCCTGCCCATGACTTCTTTGTTTCAAAACAAAACAAAAATAAGTGGGAAATGTAACGAAGTCTTGGCTCTGTTGCCTCGCCGTGCCACCACCAGCTCTTCCATCCCCTTTGCACCTCCCTCCAGCAACTTCTACTCCATGTCCCTAACACAGCGTATGGGTACCTCTACTTTTGGTACAGCTGTGAGGAGTGACCGACCTGCATCTCAGCAGAAGGAGCATCTCTGGGCCTCTGCTGATTTACACCGCTGCAGCTCACGACCATGCCACCAGCTGCACAAAGCCAGGGTGAGCAGCGAGCACCCACATACACACGCACAGAAAGTGGGGATGTGGGATGCCACCAGCACCCACAGGTTACCTGGTCTGTGCAGGAAGGGGGTGAGAGAGAGGGGATCTCAGCTGTAAAATCCTGGCAGATGCATTTCTCTCTTGAATGAGTTTATACCCTGTGGTTTTGCAGACAGAGTGAACGGCACCATGGCCACATACTTGTGAGGTGCATTGGGGTGGGGGCAGCTGATTTTGGGATGCCACGAAGGGCATCACCCCAGGCTGGTGTCTGGACTTGAGCATGTGGCCACTGGAGGTTTCCCCTCAGTTTTGCATGCATTGCTGGTGAGAGGTGTTGAACAGTCCCAGGCACCCCCAGCTCTTCTGCATGTGCTGCCATTCCCCCCTGCTGCTGCTGGCCCGCCTGACCTATGTTGAGTGTTGTGAGCAGAGAACATACAAGTTCAGCCATCCTCATCGTGAGAGATGGGATGGAAAGAAGGGCTACAGAGAAAAGCCACCTACACATTCATATTTTGAAAAGCAACCTTTGTTTTTATCCCTACCATGCAAATTCTTACATGTTAAAAATGCATGCAAGCAGTCTCACTCCCTTTCCCACCCGCATCTGCATGCACCAGTGTCCCCATACTCTCACCAGGCTAATACAAAACACAGCTTAACTCTACGCCTTCCCTGGGACTCACAGCAACTCCTTGTCCTCAGGAAGCGTTCCTCCTTCTTGTCCATTACAGCCCTCTGTGGCTTTCTCCTTTATACCTCCATGAAGCTTTTACATTCTCACACACATGTGCAAAAGAACTAAATAGTGCAATCAGTAGAGGAGCATACATTAACATTTTTATTATTAATTACTCCTATACATCCATGATTGTGCACAGTAGTTTTGAGGTGAAATGTAGCTTGCCTACATAATGAGGATGTGGACTGCAATGTCACAATGTCAGGACAATCGGGGCATCGGGGCCAGCCAACATGGATTCATGAAAGGCAGGTCCTGCTCGACCAACCTGGTCTCCTTCTATGACAAAGTGACCCACTTAGTAGGTGAGGGCAGGGCTGTGGATGTAGTCTATCTAGACTTCAGTAAGGCATTCGACACTGTCTCCCACAGCATCCTCCTGGACAAACTGGCTGCCCGGGGCTTGGATGGGTGGACTCTTAAATGGGTTAAAAACTGGCTGGATGGCCGAGCCCAGAGAGTGGTGGTGAATGGGGCAAAGTCCAGCTGGCGGCCGGTCACTAGCGGTGTTCCCCAGGGCTCATTTCTGGGGCCGGTGCTGTTCAATATCTTTATAGATGATCTAGATGTAGGGATTGAGTGCACCCTCAGTAAATTTGCAGATGACACCAAGCTGGGTGGGTGTGTCGATCTGCTGGAGGGTAGGAAGGCCCTGCAGAGGGATTTGGACAGGTTAGATAGATGGGCCAAGACCAACGGCATGAGGTTCAACAAGAACAAGTGCCGGGTCTTACACTTCTGCCACAACAACCCCATGCAGCGCTACAGGCTGGGGGAAGAGTGGTTAGAAAGCGGCCCAGTGGAAAGAGACCTGGGGGTGCTGATTGACAGCCGGCTAAACATGAGCCAGCAGTGTGCCCAGGTGGCCAAGAAGGCCAATGGCATCCTGGCCTCTATTAGGAATAGTGTAGCCAGCCGGTCTAGGGAAGTGATCGTCCCTCTCTACTCGGCACTGGTGAGGCCGCATCTTGAGTACTGTGTTCAGTTCTGGGCCCCGCACTTCAAGAAAGATGTTGAGGTGTTGGAGCGAGTCCAGAGGAGGGCGACCAAGCTGGTGAAGGGTCTGGAGGGTCTGACCTACGAGGAACGGCTGAGGGAGCAAGGGTTGTTTAGCCTGGAGAAGAGGAGGCTCCGAGGTGACCTTATTGCAGTCTACAACTACCTGAAGGAAGGTTGTAGTGAAGTGGGAGTTGGCCTCTTCTCCCGGGCAACTAGCGATAGGAGAAGAGGACACAGCCTCAAGCTTCGCGAGGGGAGGTTCAGGTTGGACATCAGGAAGAATTTCTTTACAGAAAGGGTTATTAGACATTGGAATGGGCTGCCCAGAGAGGTGGCGGAGTCACCATCTCTGGATGTGTTTAAGAAAAGACTGGACATGGCACTTAGTGCCATGGTCTGGTTAACAGGGTGGTGTAAGGGCAATGGTTGGACTCGATGATCCCAGAGGTCTCTTCCAACCTGATTGATTCTGTGATTCTGTGATTCTGTCACCAATGTTGCCAGCTCTGTAGCAAATCTTACACATGGATTTTCACTTAAAGCACTCGTTCCTGGAGTCAGGTGATTAAGTGAGCAGCCTGAGTTTCTAAACAAAAGCTGGTTTCTGTCACATGCAGCTGTAGTTTGAAAACATGTAGCTGAAAGGCTCTAGCGTCAAAAGATTAGGAGTCAGATATGCGTAGTTGTGTCTATATTTGTGGTTCTTTTATGGTACATCATGTGGAGGGGTGCACGTGCACACTTTAAGGAGTGCATGGAGGCAACGTATATACTGTGGGCAAAGTAGACTGGCACAAAGCATGCCACTTCAGCTCTTTGAACACGTAAAAAGGCATATTTCAGAACAGCCTGGATGGCAATGGCAGCTGTAACTGTTTCAGGGACTGTGGGTAAATGTGGATTTCAGAGAAGCAATTAGTGACAGTAGGGGATTTGGGGGCAGTTTTGAGTGGAGGTGCAGGTTCTTGTACCCTGCGCTTCCTGAGTGAGAGGATCTAGGTGTGGGTGCACACGCTGTTGGGGTATGTCCTATGTTAATACTTGTCACAGGAGAGAGTGGAAAGTTTTAGGTCGCTTAAAGAGTCACCGTCAAAGATATTAGCAAAAGTGATTTTTAATGAGAATTTGTAAAAGCGCGACTTAACAAAGTTCAGATGGCAAACTTCATTCTGTTACTTACTACAAAGGAGAAATTGGGGCAGAATTGGGTTAGAATGGTTTATACAGAGATTGGGAGTGTGCAAGGGTAGAGGGAAAAGGGTAAAGAGAAAAGGGTAAAGGGAAAAGAGTAAGGAAGACCCCCCCGTTGAGTCATGAGGTTCAGAAAGGACCCCCCTTGCTTTCTAAACTCCTTCTCAGAGAGGAGTCTAGGTGCAGCTGGATCCAATCCTAGTCCCAGACTTGGTCAACAGTTTATGTCTAAGGGAATTGGATATAGAGATTTCAGTGGTATTGATTCGATACGGTGTTACATGTTTTGTGCAACTTTGGGATAGCAGCAATTTAAGATTTAACACTATCATGATCTATCACGATCTATCACAAGATTAGATTATATGATTTTCCAGCAATACTTAATCAATAATCAACAATCTACTATGACTGATACAGTGATTTAGTTAAAGGTTCAAAAAGTTACTTAAATCAAATCGCGTATATGTATACACACATACATGCACAGATACAGAAACAGATAGAGATAGGTATAGCTATAGATATAGAGGTTAACCTACACTTAAAATGTTTCCTTTTCTGCAGATCATAGATTTTGGAACCAAATAATCTCTGAAAGTCTTGCAAAATTGAAATATAATGAATTACTCACTATATTTAAAAACGCAGTAACAGTGAATTACTTACTCTCTCCCTTCATCTGCATCTAAAGGTGGATGGTCTAACTTATCTCATGAGTCCAGCCTGGACATCACGGAAGCAGCCCTGAGAAGCATCCCAACTCAAGGGGAGATGCAGGGTCACAGCCTGCTGCAATCCCAGAGAGCTCAAAGGGCCTCACTTAGGATCAGTATTTATAGGATCACAAGAGGATTGACTTTGGTCAGTACTATTTTTCGAGATGGCCATAATTCTTGTCAGGCAGTCTTGGCATCATTCAGAGAGGGTGGTGGTCCAGTGCAGGAGGAGTTTGGGTATGTTTCTCAGCCAACAGGAATAAGGTGTGGTTGGGGAGCGCCCAGTCATCCCAACTCATTGTTCTTGTCCGTTTGCTGGGCAGCAGGAGTTGCTGGTGCAGTTAGGGGGTGCCTAGACATACTAACTCCCTGTTCTTGTGCCTAGGACAGGGAGGTACCAGGTCGTCTTAACTTACTGCACCAGCAAGCAGGATCAGAGAGTGTCTGTTTGACTCAGCCCACTCACTGTTCCCTGATTAATGTTGGCTGGTCCTGACATTATAATGTGGCCTGATGGGGGGGGGGGGGGATCTGCACCACCACAATACTATAATGAAAAAGCTACAAATGCAAGTGCTGAGTTTTTGCTCAGTGCTGTGTAAGATCAAATGATGACTGTCCTTCACTGACAGAGCTTCAATCCAGAGATGGCCACCAGCTTACACAAGCGAACAACTCAGGACAGCACAGAAGAAAAATGTTTTACAAACAGTCCCTGATCTCACAGTTATCTCCTGTTTTCTTATCAGAAGAGGAATTCAGTGTGCAAATATTATTAAAGAAGAAACGTATGAAATAATGAGGAATCATTTCAGTCAAATGAATATACGATGCTAATTGGTGATGTGCTGAATCCCAGAGATGTTTGACATTCAAAAAGTGAGTGAAGTATGGCAGAGCATTTGTATAGGCCATCTGGAGATGTACACCATACTCTACACTTGATGAGAAAGTGGCATTAAACTGAAATTTCTGATTCCAAGACCTAAATATGCATCACTCCAGGCTTCAAATTTCATAGATTACTGGGAAGATCACAGATAAATGGCAACCTGGCACATCTCCGACTAGAGGGAGAGAATGCTTTGCTCTCCATTCCTTACAAAATTATTAATTATTTGAAGAACTTCCATAAACTTAAGAAGCAAAAACTTCAGAGCACACATTCCCATTTACACGCAGTTCTGGCTCCTGGTATAATTTGACTGTGAAATCTCTGTGCAGACAGGGATATCCAAAATACCATATCAGCAAATTATGGTACTGTTACAGAGGGAATAGCATGCAAAGCACAGCCAGAAACATCATACAAACCTGCATGGTGAGGCCCTCAGTTCTTTCATGACATCAGGATTTCTCTGATAAGGGAACAAAAACGTTGTAAAAGCAGGTAGTAGCAGTATTTGTTCAACATCCAATTTTTTATTTTCCAGAAATCTATAACTTATGTCACTAAACAATTTTTGTTCTTGCTGAAAGTTGCTCTTACAAAGCACTTATACAGCATATGAAATCTTAAGATGATCCAGATGGTAGTGTCGAAGACATTACATTGCAAATGTACACACTGCTACTTTCTTCATATATTGCCGTCAATTCTTTGCAGTGCTGTTGGCCCTACAGGCTATATATGTCCTGAAACCACTGTGTTCGAGGTTGTACCAACACAGAGCTACAAGAGAATCACAGCCCAGATAGATAGCCTGCAAAATAAGAAGAGAAGGTCAGCACACAGCTGGAGGGTACATAGTGGGAGACTTTCAGATAGAGGCAAGGCAGAGCTCTCAGCACAGCAGCTGTAGAATTGGTGCCAATTTTTATAGGTACCTGAGAGAAAAAAAACTTAAAGAAAACAAAGAAGTGAATCTGCTGATGTTTATATAGCACTCTTCCCAAGCTTGAAGAACAGCAACAGAGAAAGTAGGGAAGTGCTTGCTTGGATATAGCAGCTGGACGGGTGGGAGTTCCTTGCATGGGCCAGGAAGCAATCAACATCTCACCAGGGCCAAGGGCATGTAGGACATCGTAGGTTGGTTTGGAAGGCAGAACTTTTGAGAAAATTACAGGGATGGAGGTTTAGATATGGCATTGACACATCTACAAAAAAGCAAGGTCAAAGCTGAACCCACATCACAGTGACCAACAGGATGATGATGATGTAGATAAAAACCAGAATAAGCAGGGAGAGATTTGAAGGGAAAAACAAGATCACTGGTTTTGTCACCTCAGCTTTGAACTGGTGGCTAGTTATTCTTAAGGAGATATTGAAAAAACAGACAGCATGAAGGATCTGGTGTAAAGATCTGTGCAGGACTGGAAGACAAATTTATCTGGCCAGGAGAGATGAACAAGAGATCATCTGAAGGAGAGAAGAGGCAGGGAACAAGAACAATCTTTGGTAGGAAAAGAGGAACATCTAGAGGATATCTGAAAGAAGAAGTGAGAGAGCAGAGGCAAAGGAGGGGGCAATGGAGGCAGAGGAGCTGCAGGAGATTTCAGGAAAGTGCAGTTAAAACTGCTGCCATTGACTGCCCCAGAACATGGGCCCACAAGATGGTTAGTCCTTAGCCAAAATACTCTTTTCTCTCCCCACTGCTGGAAGACTTTTATGCTGGGAAATATTGAGAGCTTTTACTCCTCGTGCTTGCCTGCTGAGGAGGCATGTGCCACCAGGGTCACGGCGATTCATGAGGGTGAGCTGTGGGGTTATAGAATAAAGGATGGGGGGAAAAACAGATCCTAAGCAGCTTAATCAAGTTACCTCTTCTCTTGGTTGCTGTAACTATAAGCAAAAGAGTACAGCTGTCAGTAAAACTAGATTGCACAAGACAATCTAGTGACCCGAGTAAGCAATATAAACACATAGCAGACCAAATGTGCTTTTTTCAGGTTTGTCTGGAGCTGCTCTCATGTGTCCCTCCTTAGCCAACTACCTTTTCACTGTCCCCTCTCATTGTCTCACAAGCTTCCTGAACAAGGTTCATATCTTAAATGCATTCTACAGGCTGCCTTGTAAAATGTATTTGTATGGGATGGAGATACAAAAAAATAATTTGCACCATCTGCACTGATTCCCAGGGACAGATATCCAGCAGTCCAGCAAAAATTCTTAAAAAAACGTATTAAAAACATGGCATGAGAGATTCGCTACTCCACGCAGATCTTCAGAAGCAATGAATGCAGAAAGGACAAAGTGTGTTTCTTTTCTTATAGCATAGTCCAAGGCACAGGATAAAGTGCTCAAAGCTTTTCACTACTGTTGGATGTAGGCAGGTTGGGGCTCTGTGCCTCACAGGCCAGAAGTACCTTTTCTGGTAAAAGCCTCTGGAAAATATCTGGGTATGCACTGGATGAATACCACAACAGAAGCAAAAGGCTGCACAGCTCCTCTCATTCTCCCTATACTTGTAGAAAAGGCGCATGCACAGGTACCCTCCCACTTGGACACGTATTTGTATGAAAGCCAAGGAGAAAGCAAAGGCAAGGCCATTCCAGCTTTGTGTGAAGACCATGCATGACAAAGGTGAGTAAAAGCGAAAAGCGGCGGCAGCGACTTGAGGTTAGTGCGGGGGCGAGGGCGACATCGGGCTTAACCGGGCGGTTTTTCGTACTCTGGGCCCCCCCTGAGCCCCCCGCGAGCATCAGCCCCGAGCTGCTTCCCTCTGACCCCGGACCCGGAGGTTCCCGGCAACGAATCAGGAGAGGAGGGGGCGTAGCCGGAGGCACCACCCCCTGTTACAGTTGATAAGAGCCTCCTGGAGGAGGCTAGACTAGGCCTCCTGGAGGACTAGTCCCTGCCCAGGCGGCAGAGGGTGAGGGAGACTCAGCAGTGCCTGGGTGAGTCAGCAGTGACTGGGTGTGTCCCAGGGCAGGAGAGGCTGCAGTCGTTTGCAACTCGTTGGGGAGGGCGCTGACTCCCTCCCAGTGCACAAGGCGAGGAAGGTGCCAAGGAGCTGTGAACCAGGGGTGGCACCAACAGGTATTTCCCAGCTCAGTGGAAGAACAATGGTATCTACCCGGTGGAAGAAGACCAAAATGGATGTGGGAACCCAGACAGAGCTCCCACGGAAGGAGGCGATGGTGCAGGTTGCGGGCTGCAGGGAATGCTACACCGTCTCTGTGGTGTCAGGGGGCTGTGTGCGCTGTGAGCAAGTAGATGATCTGCTTGGCCGAGCGGCACAGCTGCAAAACCAGGTTGAAAGGCTTCAAGCTGAAGTAGAAAGGCTTAGGAGCATTCGGGAGGCTGAAAGGGAGATAGACTGGTGGAGCCAGGCTCTGCCCTCCCTGCAACAAAAATGGGAGTACCTGCCAGAGAGCTCCCAGGATCGAGGGACCACTGTACTCTGCCCCTCTCAGGTGGAAAACAGTAACCTAGAGGGGAGGAGTGAGTGGAGACAAGTCTATGGCCGTGGCAAAAGGCGAGTGCCCTCCTTGCCTACCTTGCCTCCACAGGTGCCTCTGAGCAATAGATATGAAGCCCTAGTGGAATGCAGCCGGTCCAATGGGGATGTGGTGGAGAGGCAACCTATATCAGAGGTCCCACCACAGTCAGAAAAACCTGACAGGCGTATAGCTACCTCCTCCACAAGGAAGAAGAGAAGAGTTTTAGTGGTTGGAGACTCCTTCCTAAAGGGATCTGAGGGCCCAATATGCAGAGCTGACCCCCATCACAGGGAGGTCTGCAGCCTGCCTGGAGCCCGAATCAGGGATATCACCAGGCAACTCCCCAACCTGGTGAAGGCCACAGACTACTACCCCCTGCTGATCTTCCAGACAGGTGGGGAAGAAGCTGCATCCCGTAGTCTGAGGGGGATGAAGAAAGACTACAAGGCCCTAGGACGGTTGGTGAAAGAGTCTGGGGCACA
Source organism: Nyctibius grandis (assembly GCF_013368605.1). NCBI lineage: Eukaryota > Metazoa > Chordata > Aves > Nyctibiiformes > Nyctibiidae > Nyctibius > Nyctibius grandis. Next base: position 64,238,872 of record NC_090660.1, on the reverse strand, counting down.
AGTTGTTTTCTCCTCCCTCCTTCCATTTTCAGGTGATGACGTGGGATGGAATAGTAGGATTCTCTCTATTAATGCCTGGCTACGAGACTGGTGCTACAGGCAGGGCTTTGGGTTCTTTGATAATGGCTGGTTTTATAAGACAACAGGCGTGACAGTGATACATGGGAAAGGTTTATGTCGTAGGGGCAAAAGGGTTCTGGGACAGGAATTAGCAGGGCTCATTCGGAGAGCTTTAAACTAGATTCGAAGGGGGATGGGGTGGTAGCTGGGCTTGCACCACTGGGCAATGCTCTAGTGTTGAGGTAGACCAGGAGGCCCCCCATCCCCCTGGGGTGAAATCAGGGGGTGAATCTGGGATGAAATCGGTGTGCCCAGCTCGCTCCCTGAAATGCCTGTACACCAATGCACGCAGCATGGGGAATAAGCAGGAGGAGTTAGAAATCCGTGTTCGGTCGGGGGGCTATGATCTAGTGGCAATTACAGAGACTTGGTGGGACGCCTCGCATGACTGGAATGTGGTCATGGATGGCTATGTCCTGTTCAGGAAAGACAGGCCACTAAGGAGAGGTGGTGGAGTTGCTCTTTATGTGAGTGAGCAGCTAGAATGTATTGAGTTCTGTCCAGGGGCGGATCAGGAGCGAGTTGAGAGTTTGTGGGTGCGAATTAAGGGGCAGGCTGGCAGGGGTGATACTGTTGTGGGTGTCTATTACAGGCCACCGGATCAGGATGAGGACGGTGATGAGGCCTTCTACAGGCAGCTGAGAGCAGTCTCGCAATTACAGGGCCTGGTGGTTGTGGGGGATTTCAACTACCCTGATATTTGCTGGGAGGCCTACTCAGCCAGCCATCCTCAGTCCAGGAGGTTCCTCCAGTGCATTGATGATAACTTTCTGATGCAAATGGTGGATGAGCCAACTAGGAGAGGAGCGCTGCTGGATCTGATCCTCACTAACAAGGAGGGTCTGGTGGAAGAGGTGAAGGTTGAGGGCAGCCTTGGTTGTAGCGACCATGAGATGGTAGAGTTCAGGATCTCATGTGGCAGGAACAGAATAGCTAGCAGAATCGCAACCCTGAACTTCAGGAGGGCCAACTTTGGCCTTTTCAGGCAATTGCTAGGGGAAATCCCATGGGACAGGGTACTAGAAGGTAAGGGGGCCCAAGATAGTTGGTTAGCGTTCAAGGACTGCTTCTTCCGAGCTCAAGATCAGAGCATCCCAACAGGTAGGAAGTCAAGGAAGGGTACCAGGAGACCTGCATGGTTGAACAGGGAACTGCTGGGCAAACTCAAGTGGAAGAAGAAGGTGTACAGATCGTGGAAGGAGGGGCTGGCCACTTGGGAGGAATATAAGTCTGTTGTCAGAGGATGTAGGGAGGCAACTAGGAAAGCTAAGGCCTCCTTGGAATTAAACCTTGCAAGAGAGGTCAAGGACAACAGAAAGGGCTTCTTCAAATACATTGCAGGTAAAGCCAACACTAGAGGCAATGTAGGCCCACTGATGAATGAGGTGGGGATCCTGGAGACAGAGGATAAAAAGAAGGCGGAGTTACTGAATGCCTTCTTTGCCTCTGTCTATACTGTTGGAGGCTGTCCTGAGGATCCCTGGACCCCTGCGGCCTCAGAAGAAGTCAGGATAGAGGAGGAATCTGTCTTGGTTGATGAGGGCTGGGTCAGGGACCAATTAAGCAACCTGGATGTCCATAAATCCATGGGCCCTGATGGGATGCACCCGCGGGTGCTGAGGGAGCTGGCGGAAGTCATTGCTAGGCCACTCTCCATCATCTTTGCTAAGTCATGGGCAACAGGAGAGGTGCCTGAGGACTGGAGGAAAGCGAATGTCACTCCAGTCTTCAAAAAGGGCAGGAAGGAGGACCCGGGTAACTATAGACCGGTCAGCCTCACCTCCATCCCCGGAAAGGTGATGGAGCAACTTGTTCTTGGTGCTGTCTCTAGGCACATCAAGGATAGGGGGATCATTAGGGGCAGTCAACATGGCTTCACCAACGGGAAGTCTTGCTCAACCAACTTGATAGCCTTTTATGAGGATGTTACCCGGTGGATAGATGATGGTAAAGCTGTGGATGTGGTCTATCTCGATTTCAGTAAAGCGTTTGACACGGTCTCCCACAGCATCCTCGCAGCTAAACTGAGGAAGTGTGGTCTGGATGATCGGGTAGTGAGGTGGATTGTGAACTGGCTGAAGGAAAGAAGCCAGAGAGTAGTGGTCAGCGGGACAGAGTCCAGTTGGAGGTCTGTGTCTAGCGGAGTTCCGCAAGGGTCGGTTCTGGGACCAGTTCTATTCAATACATTCATTAATGACTTGGATGAGGGATTAGAGTGCGCTGTCAGCAAGTTCGCTGATGACACAAAACTGGGAGGAGTGGCTGACACAACGGAAGGCTGCGCAGCCATTCAGAGAGACCTGGACAGGCTGGAGAGTTGGGCGGGGAGAAATTTAATGAAATATAACAAGGGCAAGTGTAGAGTCCTGCATCTGGGCAAGAACAACCCCATGTACCAGTACAAGTTGGGGACAGAGCTGTTGGAGAGCAGTGTAGGGGAAAGGGACCTGGGGGTCCTAGTGGACAACAGGATGACCATGAGCCAGCAGTGTGCCCTTGTGGCCAAGAAGGCCAATGGCATCCTGGGGTGTATTAGAAGGGGTGTGGTTAGCAGGTCGAGAGAGGTTCTCCTCCCCCTCTACTCTGCCCTGGTGAGGCCGCATCTGGAGTATTGTGTCCAGTTCTGGGCCCCTCAGTTCAAGAAGGACAGGGAACTGCTAGAGAGAGTCCAGCGCAGAGCCACGAAGATGATTAAGGGAGTGGAACACCTCCCTTATGAGGAGAGGCTGAGGGAGCTGGGTCTCTTTAGCTTAGAGAAGAGGAGACTGAGGGGTGACCTCATTAATGTTTATAAATATGTAAAGGGCAAGTGTCAAGAGGATGGAGCCAGGCTCTTCTCAGTGACATCCCTTGACAGGACAAGGGGCAATGGGTGCAAGCTGGAGCACAGGAGGTTCCACTTAAATTTGAGGAAAAACTTCTTTACTGTAAGGGTGACTGAACACTGGAACAGGCTGCCCAGAGAGGTTGTGGAGTCTCCTTCTCTGGAGACATTCAAAACCCGCCTGGACGCGTTCCTGTGTGATATGGTCTAGGCAATCCTGCCCCGGCAGGGGGATTGGACTAGATGATCTTTCGAGGTCCCTTCCAATCCCTAACATTCTGTGATTCTGTGATTCTGTGAAAAGTGACTGAAGTGCAAATGATCTGCACCCTTGTGGCACCAGGGAGATGTCCATCAACCCCTTAGCACTGCTGGGCAACTTGTCCACTTCCCACACTGCCAGCTGGGGTCAACAGGCAGAGACATGATTGCTGTAACGTGGCTGCGCTCATCAGACCCCAGAGTACGGTGGCAGGAAGCTGCTTCTCTTCTTCACTTGTCTGACCTGCATAGTTTCATTGGTATCAGTCCTCTCCATGGTACATCTGCTCTGTAGGATGTCATTGCGGGGCAATGGAGGCTCTGATGCTGTCCATGTGTTAATGATGACCAGCTCCTGCTCTGCTAGGTCTAATCATCTTCTACCCACAGATGCTGAGCAAACCAGAAGAGCAGCTCTGAGAATGCCGAATTCAGGTAAGAATTAACTATACTGTACAGCAAAGCAATAGTTTCCAAGGAGCTAGTCACGCTACATTTTATGAAGCTGCTACCAGTAGTGTGTGAGGGATGTGGTCTCTGAGTTATACTCAATTCCTCATCCCTTTTGAGTATCCAGGTGGTCCAAGGTTTCCAGACAGCTGGCCAATGCCTGCCCTAGTCAGACCCATGGCAATGACTGATGCAGTCCAAAATACCCCACCACAGCCCGCATCCTACACATCATGCAGAACTCCTCCTGTTGATCAGGGCCTGCCCTCAAGCCTATTCTGGGTGGCTTCAAATCAGTTTGACCTCTCTGCTTGAAAATATTTGCATTGTTTGAAGTGGCATAGTATCCATAATTAATTTTTTGTCCTACCTTACCACCAATCCCTATTTGCAATGGCTGTGTCTCTTGGTGGGACTTAGCATGGAGCTGACAGTGTTTGGAGACAGAGTATTCTTGGTGGAAGGTCTGTCATTCTGGCAGTGGTATTACTGTAGTGATAATGGTTGAAAGAAATGAGTACACCAAGATCAAGTAGATATTAGACCAGCTGATATGTTCAGAGCAAATAGTCTGCAAGACAGAGAAGCCATTCTTCAGCTCATTCTCAATAGCTTTTCCTGGGACAAAATATGGTGCCAGGCAGCTTCTCATGCAGCCTCTGGTATGTTGTAAGGAATCATTGCCAAAAGACTGAGAGATATTTCACTTCTCCAAAGTGTTATGGTGTTTGTTTGTCTGGAAGATGCTGTTTCACATCTGGTTCCAAAGTATTTGGAACTGCATCACACCCACCATGATATAAATCACTGAGCCAGCACGAACTCATTTGGTTGCTTCAAATTTGTTCACAAATATTGAAGGCGGTTCGGCATAATCTAGATCCTGATGGATCAGGTGCTTACATACTGCTCAGACATTTTCTGTCCTTCTGCACAAAGCTGGTATAAACATTGCGTTATGCTTTCAGACCAGGTCTACAGGAGTGCAGTTGTGTGCTTTTCTTGCTTCACATCTGCATCCAGCATTAATTAATGTAAAAACTGTGCTCTGGGAGCAAGGACACCATACTAATAACTCACCAGCATGCCAGGTAGAACAACTCCAGAGATTACCTTGTCTGCTCCTCTGTCACAAGACAGAAGAGTGAAACCAGAAAAAAACCTGGAAAATTTGCCTGATCTCTTCTTTAAAATTCCACAGTGGTGGCAACTCCATAATTTCCCTGAACAATTTCTGACTATGCTTCACTACTCTTGTTTCCAGAAAGGTTTTGCCCGATGTCTACATGTAGTCTTCATTAATGCTTATTGAATTTAACACTTCCTGTCCTACCAATGAGGCTATACTCTTAGTATTAGGTTTTGATCATTTATTGTTAACACAGATTTCAATGGATTTATAGAGTTGTCAGACACAGTATTTGTGAACAACTTTCACTTGGGTAATTAATTATTGCATCTGTTTTCTGTTATTGTGATTCCAATTCTGCATGTGTATACGTGATTGATTTGTAGGCACACAAATGGTCCCAATAAAGACAGTGACACTTGTGGATTTACAGCTGAGCATGTACTTATAGGTTTGCAGAGTCAGGATTATGGTAGTAATTGTGTTGTTGCATAAAAATCCTCTACTTTCAGTCCTGGACTTCAGTTATCTCAGGTCATAGGCAGTCCTTCAAACCAGAAGTGCTGAAAAGTCATTATTGACATTCAGTAACTTTAAAAGTCAGTAACTGGTTTATGGCTACACCAAAATTCTCATGGTACTTATACTGTCACAGACAAAGGGTGCTTTGACAAACCAGATCGTCATTAGCAGGGCAGTATATGTAAGAATAACTCATGAAGTATTTGCACCCTTTAAATTATTTTTATAAAGATCATCCACTAGAGATATTTCTCCATATTGCTCCATAATAATTGCAGATGACATTCAAAATTTTGGAAAATAAATATATTATTAAAGACTGATTTAACTAAGGCACAAATAATATTAGGTTATGACCTCAAATTAACACTTTAAAGTGGTTGACTTCAGGGAATGGTTTTGAAATGAGTGTTATTTTGCCCATTCCATGGGTGTTGATTAAAAAGTATTCAGGCTATTTAGGAAAGTTGCTGAGATTTATTAAATTATTAAAAAATATTTTATTGTGATTTGAATGAAGAATACAATTGTATAATAAAATTGCACTAACTGAACTGTCTAGTCACTATGCTTTTTTAAAATCTGATCATAAATTTTGAATTTCCTGAGAATCCTAGGTTCTTAATACTGGTGAAATTTGTCCAATTAATAATTTTGTAGCAGATGCTACAAATGGTTACAAGGCTAGATGAGATGCAGATCCCTTGCTCACAGCGTAAGGACATAAGTGTTACACACCACAGGGAACAAGAAAATCCTGGATGATAGAAGGGATACACCTGGGAGTAACCCTCATTATCCTTGGAGTGGGCTTAGTGACTCCTCAGAAAATGTACACCCTTGGATTGGAAAATTCCTGGAAAGGCCAAAGAACAGTCAGTGTAAAGGCTGACTTATTCAGGGCTTGGGATCTAACTCAGAGGTTCGACACATTGGAGGTAACTGCCAGCACACACAAGAGAAGCTTCAAGAATTTGTGTTTGTGCTGCTTTTCACTTCTGTTTCAGATGCAGGCTGAACCCTTGCCAACAGGGAGGGACAACACCACAGTATGCAGCAAGGAGCCAAGTCTCTCCTAACTCTCCCAGTGAGGCATTTGGGAGGAGAGAGCATGTGGTCAGTGTTGTTTTCTCCACATTAAGGACAGGCAGCTGCAGGGGCTCTTCGCTGGAGAGCTGCCCTGCTCTCCCCAGCCTCAGCTCTCAGCTGGCCAAGGGCACCAGCCAAAAGAAAACATGCATTTTCCTGAGTTTTGGGACGTATCTCCATCCATGCACCGAGATGTGTGTGCCTGTGCCTGCAGTGAGCTTCAGAGAGCATATGAACAGCCTATGCTATTTGTTTCTCGGCACCCCAGTGCACAGCAGCATCATGCCACAAAAGCACCTTGCTCCTCTCTTGTGGCTCCAGGATGTTCCCACCAGGCTCCAGTGCCACAGCCCCTTTGCTATGAATAGGGTGAAGGATATCACTGAGGCTAAGGAATTAACAGAACTAGCTACTGCCCCCTTCTTTGGGCAGCACTAATGGTGGCAGCAGGACACACTGAACCTGGTGTAGTGGAGGTTGGGCTGAGCTCTTCACTTTCATGACAATTGGCCTGGAAACCATCTTATGCTGATCATCTGCTCCCCTTATTAACTCGCTGCAGGAAAAAAGCTGAGGGGAGAGGGAGAAAAGAGGAAACTGCCATTTCTCTGTGGCTTTTCCCTGCCCCACAGGAACCCTAGGACTTTCCTTTTCCCCAGGGAAAGCCAAGCTGAGCTTGACTCTGGCAGACAGGAGGGAAATACTGCCATGCCAAGTTGACCCACCCATGTAAAATACCAAACAAATATCTCAGCAGCAAATGCTCTTGTTCTGGTCATGAATGACTTTGCTCTCATAAGTCTCAGATGCTACTTGGAGGCTGCAGCTCCTTGGGTTTCTCTCTGGGCTCAGCAAAACCACAGGCCAAGGCCCTTCACACACTTGCAAAGTTGAAAGAGCAAAACAACATGTGGTGTTGCATGGGGCTTGGGAGAGCCCACGTCCTTCCATGGACTGGCTGCCGGCAGGAACAGGGTCTGCCAGCATCTCTGCCAGCTTCCTCCCGCAGGTCATGGCACATGGCTGGAGTCCCTGTGGACCCACTGCTGGGAGACACACATGCATAGCCAGAAGCAGCACAGGGCACATCCTGACTCTTCGCCTCTTGGTGGAGACCTCGCAGCTCACCAGATGGTCTGCAGGACTCTGCCTTCTCACCTCAATTGCTGCACAAAGACCCACACAAGGGACAAGCGCCATGGGGCCACCGAGTGCAACAGGAGCCTCATGACTGTCCCCCTCCAGGAAAGCACTGGCTCCAGTGGCACTGAGGGTGCCAACCCTTGCAGTGGTCTGCCCACCTGGCCCATCTGCTCAACAGCAATGCCAACCCCATGGGCATGTCCCCTGCCTTGCTTGCTGGGGTGATGTCCTATCCCCTTCTGACACTTACAATCTTGCTTTTATCCATGGCTTTCAATGCTGAGATGGCAACGACTGCTGCTTCCAGCTCCTTCAGCAACACGCTATCTCGGCTTTCCATAGTCCGCTGCTGAGCTAACATCTCCCCATAAGAAATAGGAGAATTTTGAGAAAGAGGGATGAAATGGAGAAAGAAAACTGGTCTTTCCTATTAAAACAGACAACATACAGAACTATGTGAATGTGACATTGAAGGTGTGAATGCAAAAGGCCAGGTAATATAGAAGTTAGGCCCCTCACTTTTAAACAAGCAATAAATAATGTATTAAATTGCAAAGTGGCAATACAAAATACTCTGTCTGTCTGACGTGACCTCTGCTCGTGGACTACTTTAGTACATGTAATTGAGGCCAGGAGGAGAATCTCTTGGAGATTTATGTCAAAATTTCTTCTTCTCTCATCATCATTCTTTCTGCTTTTATTCTGATGTCTTTTATACTTGTCTGTTTCTTGGCAATAGTGGCACAGCAAAAGCAAGCAGTCTGTCAGCTTTAGGTATCAGAATTTACTAATAAACATCGGAGGTTTTTTTTTAGCGAGTTGCACAGTGCTATGTGCTTCATTTGGATATGTTGGATTCAACCTTGCTTTGGTTAAAGAGGTGTTTAATTAAAAGGACAAAATGTTAGCAATTCAATAAATATCACATTAATTTCAAAGAGTGTAATTACTAAACATGCATTAATAAAAGAAACATAAATTATACTGATAGTTGTTATTTAAAAAAATGCTTAGGTCTTAAGAATGATTATACAGTTGTTACAGTTTGTCTTGTTAGAGACATAATTCAAGTATTTTACAGTGGCTTCCCTGTTCATCACCAGCCATCACATTGCAGCATCTGGGATACAGCAATCTCTCCACTCTAGTTGCCATTTAAACCTTTGCCATAACAAATGCTGCCGAGATGTCTGCAGAATCCCCCAGGCTGCCTGCCTGCCTGCAGGACCCTTCCTAGCATGTCAGACACGCTCCCTGTGTTCCCAGCAGTGCAGTGTGCAGTGGCGGTGTGAGCAGTGATAATGATTGCTGGTGAGGAGAGGATCGTGAAGGTGTTAACAGTGGCATCATAACGAGTGTGAGGTAGTTATGTATGAGTTTCTTAATGCTGCTCTTCTGGAAAAATCTGACATAGTGATGCCTCTTTCCACAGGGCGTTTACATCACCCTATGTCATACTAGAAGAAGTGTGCAATATAAATGTTGCTTGGTTCAATAGGTTAGCTCTTCAGTTCTCCAGAATTTAAATAATTCTCTAGTAATCCCATCTGTTATTCAGAGTAATTTCTATTGAATCCCATTGATTTCATCCCTATTATCTTCTCCAGATTCCACTGCTCACGGTGAGTCAGCATGGTCTAAAAGTCTGAGTGCGAAGAGCCAGAAATGAGACATTTTTCCAGGAGGAAAAGTACATAAGCAGGATGTCCTTTCCAGATGCTGAGTTTGGGAATTTCATTTCGCTTAGTTAAATTCCCCTTGCAGTTTCTCGTAGGTGCAAAATTTTTCTTTATGTTCTGTCATAAACTCCTCTTCTGTTGTGCACTGCTGAATACTTACCTCCAGCTCCAGGTTGCATTTCTATGGTAAGCAGTCATATTTGTTTCTGTTTCTTTATGTTTGTAAATGCTTTGGAGTCCTCCATAAAAGGTGCTGCATAAAGCTTAAACTATATTTTAGTACTATGAGCACCATCACTTGCAGGAGAAGCTCTAAATATATTGCACTCTCATTGTAGTCTATCAAATTAATGTAATGATGAACACTAAGGCTTTTTATAAATCAGCTGAAGGATGCAATTTTTTTTTCTCCAAATCATATAGAATTGAATAAACCCAAATGCAGAGATAGTCCACAAAGCCCCATCTTAGACTCTTCAAGATCTCTCTCTAGGATTTTTGTTGCTCTTGTTCTTTTTCTTACAAAAGTACAACAAGACAGGCAGTGGTGGTAGGTTTACAGTGTGGCCAGGTAGATGGCAGAAAGTAACCTCTGGAATTCTCCAGTGCAATTCTCAAGAGTGAAGAGGTGGTGTTGGGTTTTTTGGTTTTGGTTTGTTGTTTTATTTTGTTTTTTTAATTGGGTGCATTCAATTCTATATGATTTGGAGAAAAAAAACCTCATCACCCATGGCCAGTTTCTCACCTCATCACTCAGGCCAGCTGAGAATGCAGGAGTGTGTCTTTGTGTTCTAGCAAGTTTCCTTATTCTGCCAAATCTCCCGTAAGCAAGTAGGAGTGACCCTCTCACTAGAGGTTCTTAGAGATTGTAGAGATCGTAGAGATGGCAGAGATTATGCTTGAGGTGGTGAATGGCCCCAGAGTGTTTTTGAGAGCCATATAATAGCTATCCTGTTCACCTGAAGTTCAACTCTACATTATTTGCTTGGGTGACATTTTTACAGCTGAACTTGATGCAAGTAAGGGACAGGGTTTGTTTGTGACACTAAGAGGCCAAAGGAAGCTTGAAGAGCTGTGTGGGATGACATGAAGGCAGCTGGACAAATGCAAAATCTGTATTCCAAATAAAGAAGGCCATGGGCTGTTCTCCAGTCCCACAGCCACATGGCATGGCGCAGCTTGCATCTGCACACCTGGGCTCTTTCCGCTCTCTTGTCCATCCAGGACAGCATGGCTGTACCCAGGAGTGGTCCCTGGCTCATGATGACACTTCAGCTGTGCTGGGGGACTGCCTAGGAGAGCACTCGCTGGCATTGCCCTCGTGTTAGAGAGTGATGAAACAGTATGGACAGGAGTGGGTAATGCTTGAGCCAACATCCTGGCTCTGATTTAATTACCAGTACAGACACGGCTGAAGTGGTACTGTGGAGATCTCCTTGTTTTCTACACAGAGGCAATGGATGGTTTAGATTTGTGAAACTAATGATATCTGAAGGCAAGATGGCCAGAGCTCTTGGTAATGGAGTAAACTAAAGAAGCAGCAAACGTCTGGCAAGATTTGAGGGAAAAGGGATCATGGCATCATGGTGCACTGCTGCTCTTCTCCCTCCTGCCCAAGGCAGTAAAACAGCAGTTGTCCAGCTGTGCAGCAGGTCAGTGTGCTACACAAGTGCTTGTCATCCTTTAAATTTGTCAGCTTTTTCATATGCTGGTGAGAATATCCACCCTATATTTGCCTGTTCCCTGATATTGACCCCTACCCCCACCCCAAGTACAGGAAAGACATCATCAAACTGGAGCAAGTTCAGCAGAGGCCACCAGGATGGCTGGGGATGGAGCACTTGTCCTGTGAGGAGAGATTGTGGGACCAGTGCCTGTTCAGCCTGGAGATGAGACAGCTTCAGGGGCACCTAACAGCAGCCCTCCAGTACCTAGGGGGAAGTCATCAAGAAGAAGGAGCTGGTCTCTTTATAACAATGCATGGTGAGAATACAAGAGACAACAGGCATAAGTTGAAAGTATGATATCTTCAAACTGATATAAGGAGAAAAATTTCCCCAGGAACACAGTGAGGAAGGTTGTGCAGTCACCATCCTTGGAGCTTTTCAAGACTTGACCAGAAAAATCCCCAAACACCTGGATCTGAGATCATGGCTGAGCTTGGTTGAAGAAGAATGTTGGATTAGAGACCTGCTGAGGTTCCTTCTGACCTGAATTATCCTGTGATCCTATAGAAAGCTCCTTCCTGGCAAAAGCAGTAATACAACTGCAGCAGTAATTATGGCTAAACAGACTTTCACATCATGTTTACCAAAAAGTATTTTCAATGACTGGGAAGATTTCAGAATAATTTTATTTCTAAAGCCCCTTTTTGTGACTTGTCCAAACTTTCTAAAAAAAAGTTTTTGTATGGGATGAAATGGAAACTGTAAGGAAATTGGTTTGCATAGAAAGCGGGGGGCAGTTAGAAGAAAATCAAACATTGGGTACTCAGCAGGTACTAATTGGGTGGTTAGTTGTAAAGAAACTGCTTCCCCCAGGTACTGGGATAAGGCAGCACAGAAATGACTTGAAATATGGATGTGACCCAATACCTCCCTTTTAATTCAATCTTTTTCCAGCCCATCGCTGGAATTTACACAACGTTTTATTGACTATGGTATCAGAAGCTATCAATTTGCTGCAGCCTCATAAAAATAAAATAGTGATACAGAAGAGAAACTGCTGTGTCAGACACACTTCAGCTATTCTCAGCTTTCCTCGACCCCTTCATCTACCCTCTCATCATAAACATTACTATTCTCTTTGCCTCTTGCTTCTCCTAACCATTAAAACGGGGAAACAAAAACATGGCCCAGAAGCTGTTAACGTAAGACCCAGAAATGTGCCAAATATTCGGTGTCTGAAATATTCGTTGGCACCAACTAGTAGGAAGGAACAAACAAGCAAGCAAACAGCATAAAACCAGGTGCGTCTGTGGGTAAGAGAGATATAAAAGCAGGGCTATATATTTAAAATGGAGCAAGAGTGTTGTCTCATACCATGATTGCTGTGGTAATTACCCATTTTAACGCATATTAGGGCAAACAGCTGTGCAAAATTCATATAAATGGTGGAACACAAGTAAAACTCTTTAATTAAAAAAATTACAAGGTTTTTTTTTGAAGCAGTTAAACGTATTTTGCTAGTCATGCTTGATCCCTTATGACATTAGTATCTCCCAAGGAACTGTGACAGGGGTGCACAGTAACCGTTTACCTCTTGTTTTAATTCCACGTGTATTAAAAACACCTTGGTTTGGTGAATTCAATAGTATGTTTTGGAACAATACCTTCATTTTGGCCCTGAAAATCATGGATGTTCTGCAATACTGATGCTGTTTACCGTACTTTATGCATGGCCACACATCAAAGAGCATTTAACAAAAAATAAAATTACCTCAGGTTTGGAGGAGTTATAATGCTTCTGTAGTGACTGTGCAAAGTGTCTCTAATAAAATATATTTAGTAGCGGGAGCTGCAGGTATTTGGACAAAAAGTATGACCCTGGGTGACTTGAAGCCATGACGAACCATGACATATTGTTTTCCATAAAGAGGCAAAAATGTTTAGGACAAAACATAAGATGAGATCCTAAAAGTGTATTTTAGGGTCCATGCCTAGCAACAACTCTAGGGGAAGCCCTGGAGCCTGGAGCCCCTGTTAACCTTATTGCTCAAACACTGGGGCCTGCAAACTTCCCCGGGAAGTTTCAAGTCCTTCAGTACATGCATTTGCTGATGAGAATTGTTCCCTTAAGTATATGCCCAAAGAGATAAACTTTATGCTGTATGCCAACTTTATGATGTGATAAAAGTTTGTGTTTGAGATAGCTTACTGATTATCTGTTAGGTGGAAGAAAAAGAATAAAACAACCAATTAAACAGTAGCTCTCGTATCTGTATCTTAGCTAACATGGTAATTGAAAAATGGTCTCCATTTTTCCCTCCCCCACCCATTTCCATGTAGCATTTCAAGAACTCTGTCCAAGAATATCACTATATGAAAAAAAACATCATCTCAAAATTATTAAAATCTCTGTGGGAATTCATGATTAATTTTAAGGCCTGGCAGATTAAAATACATTATTATGTACACTCTAGTGCATCCTTTCAGATATTTTCAGAATCTGATTTTGCTCTCTTGATACACACCAATGATTCTACATGTATCTAGTAGATTGCAAGGAATAGATTAGCATTAAAGAGGCAGTATTGTGTTGTTAGGTTGTTATGTGTAACTTGTGCTCATACATTAAGAAAAATGTAGCTGGCATTCCCTTGGACATGACCAGACCCCTTAAAAAAGGAGAGAATTATTAATAGTTGGTTGTAATCCATTTGTAGAGCACTTCTGAAATTTTGACCTTTAGTACATTAACTGGCTGTTTTTATCCAGCTCCCAGGCAGAGCAAGATCTACAGTAGCCTGTTTAGGAAATGGAAATAATGGGCTTATTAGTAGGACTTGTTAAACCTTCAATTCCTGAATGTTCTACCTTTAGCTCTGGACTTAGCTTTGCAACAGCATTCAACATCAAGAAGACAGAAAAAAAATGTTTTTTATTTGGGACAGATTGACCAAATTGATCATTATTGCAAAGTCATTAAAGTTCCAGCTTCAGCCCCAGCAGCTGTTGTATTTCTGACTAGAAGGCTGAGGACCCATCTAGCATCAATTTTCCATCACTCAGAAATGTCTTTGTCCTCCATCCTGACAAGGTAAGTGTATAGAGCTCCTTAATCCTTTTTTTATTAAGGCATGTTTTCTCATGTAATTCTAATGTAATTATCTTTGACACTCTTCCATGTTCCACCTACAGCTTGGTATCAACCTGTCTGAGTTGTGGGCACATAAACAGGACAAAGGACTTCAACAGCATTATGGCTGAGATGATAATCAAATCCCTCTGTCACTGCATAGTCTCCTGTTTATACACTCAGAGACCACACCAGGTGCAGGATCAGACTGGAGTTCATGCCCAGTTGACCAGTCATCATGATTCCCATTTTTTCACTGTCTTTGTTATGAAGATGTCCCCTCTCTTTCAAATATTTTTCCCCCAGATACTGCACATACAGCTTTACTAAAATTATGCTGTTTGTTTGCGCCTGTTGTCCTAGCAATCAGACCCACCTGAAGCAGAGATCTCTCCAGGTCATTATTTAACACGGCCCCAAATGTCATGTCATCTGCAAACTTTATAGTAACGATTTTATGTTTTCTTCCATGTCACTGATAATGTTAAATGATATACAGCCAAGAACCAATCCCTGCAGAACCTCACTAGCAACAAACTCAGTCAGTGGTGATTGCTGCTTATAATTACATTTTGAGACATATCTTTTAAGCAGTTTTAATGCATTTAAACTTGTGTCACTTTGGTTTTGTATTACTGTAGTTTGTTAATCAAAATACTTTGAAGGACCAGGTCAAATACTTTACAAAAATTGTAATATACTACATCAATATAATTACCAACTACATTAATAATATAATAAAAAAATGTTAGGAAGTTAGTTTTACAAGAAGTTTTCTATAAAACCATGTTAATTGTCACTAATTACACTACATTATCCATTAATCAAATCCTCTGTCAATGATGCCTTTTCAAAACTCTGGACTGACATCAGACTGGGAGGCCTGGAGCTAATGGGGTCATGGTACTTACTCTTTTTTAAACACTGGCACAATACTGCCTTTCTGTTCCTTCTCTGCAACATCTGGATTGTTTCAAAAATCATTGAAAATCAATGCTAACAATCAAGAGAGGTCCTTGACTAGCTCTAAAGAAAACATCTGATGATTTTAAACATCTAACCTTCATAATGGCTGTCTACCATCAGCCTTACATACTGTTGGGAATGCTGTGAAATAGTTCAGCAGCAGTTTCATATCATATTAGTACAGATCTGCTTTCTTCCCTAAATGAAAAAGAGAGAGATTTCTTGAATGCTTTCACCCTTTTATATTATAAATGTTTATTCTAACATTTCCATCTTCTTCTTTAAAAAAACCCTTCAGTTGGACACTTTTTATTCTTTTAAGTCTATTCTTTTATTTTTTTTTTAACTCCTCTATCTGTAAGTTTCCTCTTCATGTCCACTTTAGTGGACATAATAATATAGTCCATGAACTTTATTATTCAGTTTTCTGTGTTTTTCTGCTTTTAATGTATGTTCACTGCTATTGGCATCTCATTTTTTTTAACTTTTTGTTTTGGTATTTATAGCTGTTTATATTCCCATGCTTTCTTAGCTCATACAGCCTTTTTTCTGGACTTACATGAATTTGGTGAGGTAGCTATTTCTCAAACAGCTAATAGTTATATCATTCATATTTTTCTGCTTAAATTATGTGGCTCGGATATTTTAGGCTGTGTAAAATACAGCTTTTCTAAAGCATCAGGCAGATGTATTGGTGGTTCAGGCTGTATTCTGTTTTCATATAACAAACACAGCCAATTTACAATCCTGAGCAGTTGTCAGATTTTATTTCAGACATAAATGTCTCTTCTGTCAGATGAACTCCAGTATAACTTTCACCATGTTGGATACAACTAGCATGAGTTTTTTATTTTTTTGGAAGTTACGAAGTTGTCATCTAATCTTTTAAAAAATTCCAAGGACATTTTAGTTCTGTCAGCCAGATACTTCCTGCACATGTCAATCAGATTGAAATCTGTTCCTGTAATACAGCTTTTTCCCCCTACATCTTATATATAGAAAGACTTCTAAAGGACTGGCCATCCTGTTCGCTTGTGTGATTTGGTAGCCCAGAGTAGTTGTGCAAAACAACGCAGAATCAGGCTAAAGAGAGGGTAAATTACACACAGTGTTATTTTCAAAGGTGGCTCCCTCTCTGAGTGCCTCAGTCCCTGGTATGTGAGCAGCATGAGGGTATCTGCACTATCAGAGGCACTGTACATCCCATTCTCACTGTAACTGATTAAGATCTCTGAAGTTCAAACTCTTGGGCCAGACTTCATTCCCTCCTCTCTCAACCTTAAGTGTCCTCAAGGTAGAAGTCAAACATTGGCCATATGAACCCCACAACCAATCCCTACTCATGAACCCAAACTAGAGACTGGTTTTGCTAGTGTGGCTATTTTCTTCCCTATGCTTCAGTGCACCTGCTTCTATGAAGCAGAAATGGCGAGAATAGGGAGTGTGGAGAGACAATACTATAAGGGCTCTGACGTCTGAAGGGATGAGCACTGTAGGAGTGTGATTATGGGACATGCTCCTGCAGCTCCAGTGGTACCTTCTGAAAAATATATAATGTCACCTGCTGTGAAGGTCAGGAGTGCTGATGACACTTAGCATCTTGCAGGAACTGACCTATTGTCACCCATTAATTTTTTTTTTTTGCTTTCCATTACACTGTAGGTAAGATATGTCTGTGTCTTACCTACTGCAGCTCTGAAGAAAATCTCTCTCTCCTCTGCCTTTTTAATTGCCTGAACCTTGGAGTTCAGTTGGGTAGCCCCAGCATTTTGGACAATCTCCATAGCTAAGCAGATAGAAGGGGCAGGGCAGCTGTATATCCTGTCACCCTCCCATAATGACCAGGTTGACTTCATGGGCAAAAGGAGGTAAATAACCTACACCTCTTCAATCAGAAAAATAATGTATGTATCCCTAAATAAGCATTGGAGAAGCTACTCTGCAAGGCATCAGATCTTGGGTTAAAACAAATTTGTGACACTCACTCGCTACCCAGATCTGAGACTTGCATCCTTACTAAAGTTGTTAAGTGAAAGACAGAACAGCAGGTTGATGGGCTGATGCAGTATCCTGTGCCACAGGGCTCATCTCCTCACCAGCAACCACAGGAGAACTAGACAGCCAGGAAAAACGACAAAATGGTAGGGCAGTGATACAAAGTCAGTCTAGACACAGGAAAGAAAACAGAATAAAATCAACAAACAGATGTAGTGCTCACTTCCTGAGATGTGTCTGAAGGTTTGCTTTTGAGCTATGCTGCAAATTAACTGAAAAGCTCTTTTCTTTCTTTGTATTTTCTTGGTTATGTGGGTCAGAGACTGAAGAAATGTATGCAAGAAAGTAAGAGGGAAAACCGAATGTAATCAGTCAGGAAATGGAAATGAAGATTTATAAAAGAATCACATGAGAATCTGCCAATAATGCTTACAATCACTTTGATTTATGAAAAAATAATTCTGGCATTGGTGTATATTTTATTGCCCTTGAAATATTTTGAAGAATTTTTTTTCTTTTTTATTAAAAAAAACTCTGCGAGAACTCAGTTTGCAGTCTGGATACTTTCCTCCACAATAACAATGGCTGATTTTTTTGTGTGTGTGTGTAGAAAAACCCAAATCAACATACTGCATCATCTGTCTGCTTCATCTCCAGGACTCCCTCCTCTTCAGACAGACCTCCTCTTCCTGCCGAACATGTGAGACTTTCATCTTCTCCATCAACCTGTCCATGCCTGGGTGGGAGGTACCACTGTTTTGTGCCTCTCCTTTGCACTAAAATTGAACCCCAGTGTCATCTACCAGGTGGGAAGAAAGAAGTTTAAATCTACAGTGTCTGCAGTGACTCAATAGGTGCATTTAGTGCTTAGCAGCTTAAATATCTCCACAAGGAGTTTCATCCTGCGTACTTATCTGTCAGTGACCCAAATGCACTAGAGAGGAGGGATTTGGGCATGGAGGAGGTCAGGGTGTGGAAGTTATAGTACTCGTGTCAGGAGGTGATCAGAAAGCTGATGCTGTGCACTTTCCTGCTCCTCAGTGAACTGATTCACTTTGAATGGTTCATTTATTTATGTGACCATCTAGGGGGAAAAAGTCTTTAAATGCAGGCTCCATAATGTGTTCTTCACATTAAATTCCAAAGTGCTGATTTCAGTTGATTCTGTTTAGAGGTCCATATAGTTTCGTTGGTGAGCTGTGCTCATTCTTTAAGTCTCTTGGTTTTGGTGACATTATATTCTTTATAACAACATAAATCACCTTTGGAAGGCAGCTAAATATTATTAACCCCTTTGTACAGAGGAAAAAGAAGTTATAACACCAAAAAAGGTAATGTAAATTTGCCCCAGTATGATATATGTAGGGATAAAGTATAACTAAATTTAGGAATGAGAAGTTAATTTTGTATTTTGTAGTAGAGATCACCTTCTTAAGCCCTAGAATTCATGGAGGATGATCCATATTTTGGCAAAGGTAGGTATATTTCTTTCTCTTTCCTGAGCCAAACTTGGATGCAGTACACAAGACTTGTTTCTCTGAGGTGATCTGTGATTAGTTGCTTTGAAATTCCTCCTATGAGCCTTGAATATGCAGGAACTCTGCAGTGCTGTTTCCTCATCCCTCTTCCCACCTTTCAGCAAGTTGTTTTTTTTGGCCCCCAAAGACATTATCTTTCCATGTCTTTCCACTGCTCTTGTAGCTGTTCTTAGGATAACCAGGAACAACTGTGCAAAAAGGCCATCCAAATACTTATTATCCTTCGCTGCAGCCAGAGATCAGTCTCCAGGGTGCAGAGACACCTCTATGAGGACTAAAAAGCATAGATCAGTCTTGGCAGGTCAGCTTTTCCCAACGTTAGAGATTAGTTCTTCCGGAAACAAAGTCCTGCCAAGGATTGTTCTGACACAAGGGTGTCTATTAATGAGCAAACTTGCTCACACCTCTTTTTCCAGAAACCCAAATGCTGTATATGACACGTGACCCACCTTCTAGGTTGTGAACTACACTTAACCGTCCTTCAGAGGTGCTAAACTCAAGGGTGACAAAGAAAAACACAGTAAGGTGATCTTGCTGTGCAGCTCAAGATTTTAAAAGCATAATAACTGTACTTTTTAGATAGTCAGAACTTAGTGAACCATTGAAAGTGACCCAGTTCATTGAGCAGAGCTGAACAGATGGAATTCCAGCCTCGCCATGCTTGGGTAACTCTCTGAACAATACAAAATCTTCCTTCAAAGTCATCTCAACCAAGTTTCCTGCCTCACGCATATAACATTTGGGGATGTTCTGGTCACTTCTCAGTTCAGCTCACCACATTTTGGGGTAGAGTAGGTGACAGACTCTTAGCATTGGGCTATTGCTTGGGGTTTTTCATTAGGGCTTTTAAAACTTCTGCTGTTATGTTTCAGAATTTCAAAGAAAAAAAAAAAAGAATCCTATATTATGGCCTTTGTTTGTTGGAAAATGTCTCACCAGGCTCTAGACCCTGAAATGCAATGACTATTTTTCCTTTTTTCATTTGACTTACCTACTACTGAATGCTGACAAAACATATTTAATGCATTTTTGTGATTTACAGCAAGCCCCTTGCTCAGGAACTCTGAGGGACATGGTGGCCCCATGGCTGCTGGACAGAAACCACTAGCAACACCTGTGAGCTGGCTGCTACAGCAGGGAGATGAGAGGGAACATAAGGTAATTATAGGGAAAGTAAGAATAAATATGGTCAGAAAGCTGCCATCACTTCCTATGGGACAAGAGCAGAGAAAGATGATGGATGGAAGGCTTTGGGTAAGGTATTGATTTGCTAAATCAGAGCTGAGCATGGCAAAGATCTCCTCTTGGAGCTGTAGTATTGCAAGTTCTCCTAAGAGCAGACTGTCCAAGGCTCTGATGCTCATGGACTGACAGTGAGAAGCAAGCTTGGGTGAGGCGGGCTTCAAGCTAAGTGCGGGAAGGTGTGCACAGAAATACTGTAGGGCTTTAATCTTCCCACATGCCTGGATACCTTAGAAAACTGGTTCTATTTCAGATTCATTTTGAAGTGCCTGTAGCACACTCTCCACTTCTCTTGGTTAGAAAAGTTTTAGCGTCTCAGTATTTGTTTCTTTTATAGTAAACCAGGAGTTTATTGATTAGATATTGCTTGGGAAGAGAAGAACCTGTACTAGTACATCAACGGGTGACTATGAAAAACCAGTGTGCTGAAGCCATGCAACCTGGAATGTATCAGATCAGATAGCTGTGGCACAGATAGTGAAATACTCATCCACCATGCAAGGCGAAGGCATCATCTGAAATAGTGAGGTGATTAAAACCCAAAATAAAGGAGCATCATCTGGGCAGGTGCAGAGAAGGACTGGGAGGCTGGTCAGGGGACTGAAGATCCTTTTGTATGTGAAATCAGAAGGTATTAATTTGTGTAAAAAACAAAGGCTCTGAAGAGATATTTTCCCTCTGGCTGTGTGCATCCACAAGGCAAGAAAAAAGATAAACATGGGGATGGAGAAGAGCTGCTTAATCTAAAGGACAGCGTAGGCAGAAGCACACATGGGTATAGGCTGGTTAGGAGAGTTTCTAGCCAACTAGAAGGTGGCTTTGAACCACTGACGAAAGTTCCCTGCCTTCCTGCTAAACTGGGGCAAGCAAGGCCAAGTAGAGCTCAGTGGGTATATCTGGCATGGCTTCACATGAGGAGGGGGCCCCCTGACCCAGGAGACTTTCCACTCCAGTCCTTGAATAAAGATGCCCACATCCATAGTTAGTACTTGGCATTTCTCCTAGTGGAGACATCTAAAAAAAGAGACAAAATCTTCCCCCTTTTCCAGGTTGGTGTGATGGCCCACTGAAGAGGCAACGCAGGCAAGGTTTTGTCACCACCTTTTGTATAGCCATTCAGAAGATGAAGGGCTGTTACTCAAATACCTTTCAACTTCACTTTGTTCACTGACTTTTTAAGAACAGGTCCCTGAAGTCTGTGTGGTAATAGGAGACAGTAGAGGTACCTGTATTCTCATTAACCCCAGTACAAATAACAGTTGCTAATAACCTTAACTAGGTCCTTGGCATGTGGGCAAGTTCCTATCTTCCTCGAAAGGTTTTAAACAATTTGTACAATTCTCTCCTTCTCCTATTCCACTTCATGTGTACAACAGTTAGGTTACAGATAGCTCTGCTGCATGCAAACGGCTGTAGCCACATCTGTAACAGCACTGTTCATCACACAGCCTTGGTCAGCAGCCCCTCCTCGGACAGGCACCCACTGCTGAGTCATGAGCACATCTGCTCTTTTTTGGGGACTTGGCAGAGAGACCTGCTGTATTATCTCCTGGCTGAACCAGGAAGGGAAATTAAATGCAATGAACTTATTGTTCATCAAAATAGTAACTCACAGGAGAGTTCTCCTCTGGTAGCTCTCAGACTTTAAAACACTGGAGGATGCTCCAGTGGCTGAGTGAGGTTTATATCCATCCGTTAACTCACCAAGTACTCCTCTTTGGGGTACTCTGGGATTTATAAATGCTAAGTGAGCCACACCATAGCCATGTGCTCTCAGACACATGGTTTGAATTCTGGGGTTGTCCTATGCTGGGACAGGAGTTGGACTCGATGATCCTTGTGTGTCCCTTCCAACTCAGGACATTCTAGGATATTGTGGTAGGCAAGGTTCATACAGGTTTGTTACTGTACACTGCTCCGTGGCAAATCTGAGGGCAACACGGCCAGACGGGATGCTGGGGTAGCGTGACTACTGCCTCACAGCCCCATTTCCTGTCCTGTCTGAACTGGGACACTTGACAACAGGCTATCCTGGCTACTCTGCTCCATGCAGCCTCTGAACCTTGCAGCAGGCATGCTGCAGTTCAGGGGGCAGCCATCACCTGCCCCCACCACCAGCACAGCCGGGGTTCGACTCGTTGGCTCATAACCCTTGGATGTGCATTCCTCAACAAACAGAGGGCAGGGGAGGCATTGCTGACTCCCAGTGTTCAGAGCACCTTCCCCTCATGGTAGGCTGCAAATTCTCTGCTGGAGGCAAATAATCTTTGCTAAGCCTCTGCCCCAGCCACAGTGGCATCCCTTTAACTGATGGAGAGATGGAAAAAGCAATCATCTTGTGTGATCCAGCAGGAAGCTGGACAAAGAGAAACTATCCCCAGTATATTAATGCCTGGCATGAGCCTAGTAAGTGTTATAATTAGGTGGCATTAATTAGTGCTGGAAAAGACTGTCAAGTTTTATACCAAGCCTTTGGTTAAAAGATAAGAGCAGAATACTTTTCTTGAAAAAATTCCGTGTGTATTTTCTTGTTTTACTAGTAGGGATTTTTAATCAGTTGAATGAACTTGTATGTACTAGTTAACTTTGCTGGAGTTTAGTGGTTGTATTTAAAGCAGATTTTATCCTAGAATGATATTAATTTGATAGGATCCCTGATCTGTAAAACCATTGGTTATCTTGGTCTCTCCTGATAAGAAAAAAAAAGTGCCGAGGGTTTCCAGTTGGTGAGCACATTTGGGCAGAATCTTTCACACGTCACAAATTGCAGATGGGAGGCAGTGATCTCGAACATGCAGTCACATTGCGTGACCATCTGACACCTTCCATTTAGAAAAATAATACTTTCCTCACAGCATACGCTCCCTGCTGCAACCAGCACCAAAAATTATGCCTGCGAGAGCTGTTCCTTGTAGACTAAGGTCTTAAATATTTCTTAGGCTGCTTTTAAAAGATTCATGCAGCAGCACCACCTCACTCACATCCTGCTAAACCAGAGAAAATACTGAAATTCTTCCCCAGACAGTGTTAATCACAAAATTGCTGAAAAGAACAAAAGGGGGGGAAAGACAGCAGGAAAATTATATACTCACACTACCGAGGTGAACAATGGAAGGCTCTTGTTGCATGTGTAATTCAAACATGCCCAAGTAAAACACCACATGGAGTTATTTCCTATTGCTACCAGTTTCTCAGCTGCATAAAATCCCACAACTGTGGGGAAGTTCAGCTTTCAAGCGCCTTGGTTTTGTGCATAATTCCTTTTGACAATGTGGTGTACTGACATTCATTCATTTGAAATAGCAATGACCATTTCAGGGTGTCCTTTGCTATATATTGAGGTGTCAGTAGTGATAAAAAAAAATCTTTACTGTTTAAGGACAAAGCCATGTGAATTTAAAGGCTGCCATCTCACACTAGCCTATTGTGTCCTCTTTGTTACTACGACCCAGTAAATACCAAGAATAAAAATTAACCAACACTTATTCTTTCTACCCAAATTACAAGACTGACTAGGAACACATTTTTTAACCCATGATATTATCAGCAGTAGGGTGGTGTGACCTGAAACAGGAGGCAGCTCCTGCTGTCCTACCTGACCTTACCAACTGTATCTATCTTAAAGGCGGCCATGTTTTCACGTTTGTCTGCTGAGCAGATGTGCCCCAGCAGCCACGGCAGCCAAGCACTTAATTTCTGCAGAGTGCCTTCCTCCCCACATCATGCCTTCACCATTTCAGGTCTGCCATCCCGTGTCTCTGTTCAGTCTCTGTGTGCCTGAGTGCCATTGATATCCATGAAAAAGAGGTGCCCGTGTAGCTGTTAAAATGTGGGTGTCTTCCTAGAGAGTGAGGCACCGGTTGGTTGTTGTACTGGTGAAATTCAGCAAACTGATAGTAGGGCAAACATCTCTCCGCGCTCTATACAAGGGTATGCCCCTCTGGCTGCCACAAGTGTGATGTGAGCTGTGGCATAGCCCTGCAAGAGTCTCTCACACCCGCCTCGGAGGGCTTAGTCAGGCCCTAGGGCACGACTCCTCCCGACACCCTGGCAGGGACACCCCCAGACCCCAGGAGTTTTAATAACAGTTTTGTCTTGCTGCAGATTTCTGGCCATCAGGGCTGGCCTGAGCCCACCAAGCAGTGTTACAAACACCCATCATGCAGAAATAGCAATTAGTGTCTGCCACCATGGGCCAAGTTTGAACTCACGCACCAGAGAGGAAAGGCTCTATCTTCTCTCCTGTCTTCCAGCACAGCCTTTCAATGCCACGAGCCCTGAACTGTCTCTTTGAGAGATTAATTTCTCCAAGGTCCCATCTTGTGCTTTCCAGCCCAGGCCTCCATAGACCTCCTTCTTCCTATCCTCTCCTGTGAAGTCCTCCTTGCTAAGCAGGTGTGATGCTGCAGCTTTGTGAAGACTTTGAGCTGCTTTTACAAGGCACTTGTGACATCTGGGCACGGTGTTACCCCCTGCCTCACTCCTGGCTGAGGACAGTGAGCTCCCTCCCGGGCAAAGCAGTGTGTGCTGCACCTCTAGCGCTGAGGTTACCTATGGTGTGTAGGTGGTATGTCTGCACCAGGACCTACAGGCTAGGGGAGTACTGTGCATCGAAGCTGAGAGGATAGGGAAGCACTGGTTCATGGCAGACAGCCAGGATCAAAGTGACGGAGATGTGCAGCAGCTTAACTACTGCTCTAGCCCCTGCTGTGGACATGCACACCACCGTGGCTGGTGCCAGCTTGTCTCTGTGCACCCTCACAGGTGAGTCTCACCTGTGTGGTGTTTGACTAGACAGAGGCCCCTCTGCCCCTCCTACCAGCAGCCATTCTATATACGCTGCTGCTTCCTAGCCCCACAATTAGCTCCTCCATCTACCTATATGGTCACGGGACTGCCTCATCCAGTCTTCTTGTAGAGCAGGGTTTTGCAGTTTTAGGGTGTTGCAGGACTGGGCCACTTTGGGTGCCAAGACAAAATTTCTCCCCTTGGAGCCAAAAGCATCAGATCCTGATGTATCTCCTTCCTGGGACTATTTAAGCAGAATATGGAATTCAACATTGTGTTTTAACAGTTTATAGGCACCTATTTAGATCACCACATCTCGTGACTGTTGCCTAGTGAGGATTACAGGCCACAGGCTTAGTTCCCAAGAGCAAAGACCAAGTGGTGGTCCTAATGCTTGTCAGAGGATCAGAAAGACCTAATGACTTCCCAGAATGAACCCTCCTTCCCCGTCATGGTACCACCTGCAGGGGGGGCCTGGAGGGACTCAGAATGAGAGCTGAGCCCTCCCTGTGGCTTGAGACAACCTACGTTATTTAGGGGCAGATGACTGGATACCCAAAACCAAGACTTTTTGCCCTTGAATCCCACTTTTCTGATCTGTTAGCTTGAAAGTTGTGACCTGCTGCTTATATCTCATCCTTGCGCCTGCCAGGAGTCATCGCTGTGTCTGGATCAGTAAGGCTGAGCCAACTGGTGAACTTGTCTCATTATCTCCTTGACGAAAAATTACAAGCGTTACTTATTCTTGGGTTTTTTTAGTATTTACGCTTTTCCTACCCAGAAGATTAGCTCAGGCATAGCAGAGCTCAGAGCACAAACCCATCTTTTGGCATTAACTTAGCCTGGGCTGGCTGTCATTTTACAGTAGTTGCACAAAAAGAGTAACTAGCAACAGCCTTTACATACCATAGATTATATGTATTGGTTTAGCTCATATTGTTTGCTTTAAATTTATATTGTGCTTTAAATGCCAGCCATTAAAATTATTAGGGCAATGTTTGCCCTCAGTTTACAGCCCCTCTCCTCAGCAGCTCATAAGAGAAGCTGCTGCGCAGTTGTCCACATCTTTAGTTGTGCAGTAGAAGTCAGAGTGTCCAGAGAGTCATAACACAGCCTGGAGCTGCTTCGCTTCAAGACAAGATTTCAGTTTTGAAATCCAGGTAGAGAAACAGACAAAGTGCATTAGAAAGCTGCATTTCCTTTGATCCACCTATTCACCCCACCCTGACCCCCACTCTAAATCCCTGACGTCTGTCTGGGTGCAGTGATGCAAAAGGGAATAAGGGGCTAAAAAGCCGCACCTTGTCTTTGGCAATAGGTTATTATTTGCCTTCTGAGCCTAAGGAAGACCATTCCTTTTTCTAGGAGATTACTTTATTAATGTATTCTTTTTGACTGTTATTATCCTCTCTCATGTGTTACTTTGCATTTTTCTAGTCTGTCCTCACATTTCCCGTAAAATACAGTTCCTAAATAGCTTCAGCCATGCATACAGAACTTTCTGTGGATGTTCTTAATCTGTGAAAACAAGATCTGTAGCAGAGAAACTAATGCAGCCCTAAGCACAGAGATGCCAGTGACAGTTCTTCAGGGCCTTTAAACTGGTGAATATGACCTTATTTTGGCTTGTGACAAATCCCAGTGATGAAATGTCAGCAGTGTTTACACAGAAGTCTCCCTATCACAGACAGTGCAAAATCAACCCTTTCCAGCACCACTGCCAGGACAGAACAGAGCTGTTGTGTTCTTCTGCGAGGATCAGGCTGGCAGAAAAGAAGGAAATGGGCATGGAAGTATTGCCAAATGTCAACCTGGAGGCCAGAGACCCTGTGAAGCTGACCACACTCTGTGTGACAAACTAAACAAGTCATGAGTTGATTGAGACTTGTCCTGGGCAGAGTTTTCCAGGCACACCTGGTGAGGGCAATGTCACAATTTGTCCAGATTTCCTCAAGGGAAGTTTGAACCAAATCACATCTGTCTTCCAGGCTCAGCTTTGCCATTACACACATGATGCCCAGGTGTCTCAGCTTCCATAGAGTAGTTTAGGTGTGAGACAAAGCTGGACAAATTTTTAGTGGGAAACTTGAAATATATTTGGCAACGTAACCCTCTGACCACATTAACAGCACACATGGTGGTCTAGGGACATAAAGGCAGACACAGCCCATCTCAAGGAGCAGGCAGTGGAAAATAAGTTAACAGGATCCTTCTGTTAAAGGTCTTGACTTTGCTGAGTATTAGGTCTACAGTGTATATTATATCAATCACTACAATGACTGAAAAAGTCCATGAGAGAAGCAGAGGATCTGCAAGAGCAGGGAGTGGGTAGCCAGAGCTGAGCAGCCGGTGGATGGCAAGATGGGAGGAATACACAAGTGGCAGAAAAGCACTAACACTTCCCTCAGGAAAAAGCACATCAAAAAGGCCAAGGAGAAAAATGGGACCCGAAGATACAGTTGTAAGAGAGCCAGTGGGGGTGTCTAAGCGAGGAGAGCTGAAGGTGTGTCCGCAGGACGAAAGCAGCAGGTGACAGGTACAATGGTGTCCTGCATGAGGTTAAGGTAAAGAGGGAGGCAGGAGAGGGGAAAAGCAAAACGTTTTGTGGAGTCATGATGCAGATGAAAACTTTTTGTAACTGCAACAGCAGAAAAAACACAAGGAAAGAAGTGGATTTTAGGAGCATCAGAGAGGGTAAAAGAGTGGAACTGGTCCCCACGTGGGCCTGGGAGAGCAAACAGAGGACACTGCAGGTTTGTATGATGGGAAAGAACACGGAGATGGCAGCAGCCCATGCATGCTGCCGAAAAACTCCTCTGTTGTCTCACCTCTTGCTGGAGATGGAGATGGAGCTCCGGCAATAGCTTCAGCTGGAAACTGTGCTGGAAAATCACAGAGCCCCTCCTGCACTGCAGCAGGAGCAGTTTGTGAACTGTGTCACCCTGAGGTTAGGAGATAACGGGAACAGAGGATGCCTTGCACAAAACAGGCAAATTTTGAGAGGCAGAAAGCCTTGTGCAAACCTGATGTTTTATTGTTGCTAACTAAAATAGCTGTGAAGGTCAATTGCAGGAACAGGTCAGCTTTGAGCTTATGTGGCAATACACATATAGGATTATAGGCTTTGTGGCTTTCTTGTAGGCTTTGTTTGGGGCAAAGAGGAGTGCTAGCTGTGCTCGGGAACCTCTGGTGGGAGGAAAGTGTCAATGAGGAAAAAATTACTTAGAGCTATTATCCTGGATCTTTCAGAGACTTCATTAGAGCATCAACACCTCTCTTATTCCAGATGTGCTGAGCCATTCTAGTTCCTATGAAAGTTTAAGGTAGGTGCAGACATTTAGCTCTTTTGAAAATTATGTAGCATCATACTCGCCATGTCAGCTCAGTCCTTAAATGCTGTACAGACACACAACTGCCCTATGGCTTTTGATTCTGAAATGCAAGCTGAATTAAACATTACCATCAAAGGCAGTTTAGATATGGCCTCTGTGTCTCAGCTCAAGCTTTGGCAAAATGCAGGTAGCTTTTACACACAGACAAGTATGATAAGGCTTACAGCTTCGTACCTGATGCAAGACACATTGGAAAGCCAAAAAAACAGTGAGAAGAAAGAGAAAAATAGCAACGGGAGGGCTGACAAAAAAAAATGGGTGAGAAAAGTAGAATGAGTATATTGGGAAAAGACATTTCCTGTATGGGGATGGAGGAGAGGCACAGATAAGGGCAATCTGGTGCCAACAGGATCTTGTTGAAATCTCCCATACACTTTCCTCTGCCCTGCAGCAGTGGCTCCTCCAGCGAGCAGAGAGCAGGCACTGCAGGGGCTGCAGCCTGCTGCAGTGGGGCAGGACAGGAGCTCCGGGGCCAACCACAGAGCTCGGCTGTGCCCGCCAGCTGCCACGCCAACAGTGCTATCCAACTGGGGTTAGAGTCAGGAGCTAATTCACTCTCACAGTTTCATTAAATTGTGTAGTTGCATATCAAAAACATTGAGCAAATCCAGCCAGTGTTCTTTGTGCTGTATAATGTCATGGGAAAAAATAGATGGAAATGTGTTATACTGGGAACAGGAGGGGTCTGGATATTCCCTTCCCGACACAGTTTTCCTCTCTTGGGGCTTTGCTTTAAGATTTAAATGGCCTTTATAGAGAGGGGAAACTGCAGTCCTGTTCCTGAGGCTTTTGAGTATCCAAACTCCTCTCTCCTTGCTTTTTGGTCACTGGTTGTGCTCCTTGGAGGCCATTTCATCATGTTGTAAGGTAAGACAAGTCTGTGACCCAGATTCTGATCTCTTGGGTGCTATGGCTCAGCTGTATATACTAATGTTGCTTGGGGTTTCACTGTTTCCATCCTTCCTACTGTTCTTGTAAATGTGATTTCCCACTGCAACACATAAAGAGCAACAATACATGCTCCAAGGCATCATCTCCCACCTCTTTGTCCTCAGCCATGAGAAAAAGTCCCTTTTAAAAGCACTTTGCTTGTATTCATTTGGCTTCTGCTCTTCTTCATCATCTTTAACATTTTTGTTGCATTTTTTCTATGATTCTTTCCCCAAGACCTTAGATAAACCACAGAACACTAAACAGAGCTGCAGTTACTTCCTGGGACAATAAAAGCTAAGGGTCAAATGAAGAAGAAAACATCACTTCAAGGTAGGCCTATAAAATCTTGTGCATTTCAGGGGCAGCACCGGAGTCTGCAGTACAAATGTCTAACTAACAGCTGGTTGCCATGTCCTACAAACACTTTTCCTGCTGCAAGCACGTTGGAAGGCATTTTAAGGCCAGTGCCAGTTAAGGAGAATCAGCCAAACAGGCAGCACCGAAAGATCATGGGAGTCCTGAATGCAGAATAATTCCTGAAGGAGATTTTTGTATTTCACATGTCATAGTGTTCTTCAGAATTTCATAGTGCTTTACACCAAATAACAATATGTTATGTATGTGTGGTATTCTACATTTTTTGTTGGTGCCTTAGAGGGTCCTCTCTGTGCGTCTCCATTTGTTTACTCAAGGGCAAGCAACTGGAATTACATATCCCTTGAGCTCGTCAATCAAGAGAACAAATTATTGCCTGCATCTCTTTCTGGTTACTTACGGAGCAGGGAGAGCAAAACAAGCATAGTGCCAGGCACAGCTTCAGAGGAAACCCCCCCTCTTTAGAGTCATGGCCAACTTACTTGTTGTCATGAGAGACAATAATAATGCTAAAGATGAAACAGACAACACAGTGATGACAACTTTGTTCCTTAGAAAGGGATAAAGGGTTTTAAAAAGTTCTAAAATATCTTCGAAAGAGATCACTTTGCCCATGACAGAAATGTGGCAATTGCAGTGGTAGGACACCACAGCTGGGAAATAGCAGCTCACCGCTCCATTCCAGTGTCTGGAAGGGACATATGACCATCTGATCCCATTTCAGCAAATCATCTTCTATGCAAAGTTTGTGTCTCTATTATTTCTTTCTTAACAGCAGAACAGAGGCTTCTGAATGTGCACATGTGCCCCACACTAATATTTTTTAAAGGCTTTAAGGTTTCTGCCCAAAGTCTTCTCTGTGTGAAGTCCCTTTCTTCAGACAACTCGAGAATACTTTGCAAATATTTTTATTGTAATTCCGGTGGCCACAGCATAGGGAACATTCAGAAGGACGTGGCTCGCTGGACTGCAGCGATGGGGAGGGTGGAATTCAGCCCCCTACACGCTTCACCAGGCTGTGCCCTGCCAAGCTTTCTTCTGCCTTGCCTCCTTGGAGCTGCCCTGTGCTTGCGAGTTAAAAGAAAACTGCAGCCACATTACGGAGGCCAGTAGCATGAAAGTACAGTGTGAGAAGCACTTGTCACCATGAATAAACAGTGAAATGCATTTTTTTTAAAGCTGCTAATTCCACTTGGCATTTCTGAGCCCAGCTTTGGAAACATCCATCTTGTTAAAAAGTGATGTCATTTGTGACACTAGTAGTATTAGAAGAGACTGCAAAGGAGTTTTCAACCTGCTTTAATAATGATTTAACAACCAGGAAAGTAATCAATATTTTAGGGATAAATTTTCCACTGTGCCTTTATCAGGCTCCATTTCTGCCCATACAGAACCATGTCTACAGATCTGCAGGTGAAAATACCTGAGTGCATGTGTCAAAAATGTACACGTGAAATATTACACCTGCAACACTTACTGCCCAACACTGAGTTTATATTGTGAATTTATAAAGTGAATTAAAAATCCCTTTGTCTTTCCCCAGTCTCTGATAAAACCAATCCCACCTACATCTCTGATGAATCTATAAAATAAAACTTTATACCTAGTTTCTTCTCACATATTTTTGTGTTTAAAAACAGCAAAAAAGCTGGGGAGTTTTTAATACAGCACAATAGCTAGCACAAGGCACCATAATGTCATTTACTGATAGAATTGGATGACATTTGGATTTCACATCCTGGTCACAAAATGAGATTATGGCATTCTAAACTGCTTGGGTAATTGATGTGCAGATGCTTTTTTAAAAAGTGGATAATCCAAACTGATTAGTTTACAAAGGGACAAAAAAAAAGGAAAGGAGCTCAGGTTTCTCCCTTTTTTAATGCTGTTTCATTCCATAGCTATGCCACTGAAAGCAGAAGCCTTTCAAATGGCTTTGGGGTTTTGTTTGTTTGTTTTTGCTGAGTGAATTGTTCTTATGCAATTTCACTCCTACATAAGAAATATTCTTATAAGATTATTTAATCATAAGCGAAGTTTCTGAAAAGGTAAGTATGGAATCTATGTCCTCCCTTCTTGGGAGAAAAAGACTAATATTTTCTGAAGTAAGTAGTAATTAGGTTAGTTAGTGTCTTAAATCAACCTTTTTTTATTTACTGAATAGTGCTGTGTACTTTCCAAACCTGAGTCACTCAAAATCATTACTCCCCTCAAAAATCTTGGTCCTGCAGCAAAATTCTATGTGTGACCTCATTTCCCTAAGGGTCTTTTTAGTATATCACCAAGCTAGATGGCTTGACTTTAGGTTCCAAAATAACCACATTACTATTGATAGTAAGTCATATTAATGCTAATAGTAGCATAATGAACTTTGGTTGCTTTATGTAAAGCTTAAAAAAAGGATTATTTTAGATAATCTTTCCGATAATTAGAAAATAATTAGACAAGGTATATCCAAAGGGTCAATTTCTGAGGGCCTTGCTCCATGTATGTTCAATTTATTAAGTCACATTCGCATTTTGTAGTTAACAGGAGTCTCTTTACCTATAGAATCATAGAATCATAGAATGGTTTGGGTTGGAAGGGACCTTAAAGATCATCTAGTTCCAACCCCCCTGCCACAGGCAGCGATACCTTTCCTCTAGATCAGGTTGCTCAAAGCCTCATCCAACCTGGCCTTAAATACTGCCAGGGAGGGGGCAGCCACAACTTCTCTGGGCAACCTGTGCCAGTGTCTCACCACCCCCACAATAAACAATTTCTTCCTAATATCTAATCTAAATCTACCCTCTTTCAGTTTAAAACTGTTCCCCCTCGTCCTATCACTACATGCCCTTGTCAAAAGCCCCTCTCCCACTTTCCTGTAGGCCTTCTTCAGATACTGGAAGGCTGCTATGAGGTCTCCCCGGAGCCTTCTCTTCTCCAGGCTGAACAGACCCAAATCTCTCAGCCTCTCTTCATAGGAGAGGTGCTCCAGCCTTCTGATCATCTTCGTAGCCCTCCTCTGGACTTGTGCCAACAGCTCCATGTGCTTCTTATGTTGGGGGCCCCAGAGCTGAACGCAGTACTGCAGGTGGTGATGCAGTTGGCCTTCTGGGCTGCAAGAGCACATTGCAGGCTCACGTTGAGCTTCCTGTCAACCATCACCCCCAAGTCCTTCTCCTCAGGGCTTCTCCTAAATCCGTTCTCCACCCAGCCTGTATTTGTGCTTGGGATTGCCCCAACTCACATGCAGGACCTTGCACTTGGCCTTGTTGAACTTCATGCAGTTCACACAGGCCCAGCTCTCAAGCCTGTCAAGGTCCCTCTGGATGGCATCTCTTCCATCCAGCGTGTCGACCACACCACACAGCTTGGTGTCGTCGGCAAACTTGCTGAGGATGCACTCAAATCCCACTGTCCATGTCGCCGAAAAGATGTTAAACAGGACCGGTCCCAATACCGACCCCTGAGGAACGCTACTCGTCGCTGGTGTCCACTTGGATATTGAGCCGTTGACCTTAACTCTTTGAGTGTGACCATCCAGCCAATTCTTTATCCACCGAGTGGTCCACTGTAGGATTTGACTCAAGGTTGTGGACACCAGAACATTGATGAATAATTTTGCCAGCTTTTTTCTCACAACTAAAATCCTTGTGGGTATTTGGCCAGTGAATGTCTCATGGTGGTAATGTTAAAAGTCTCATTTATGTCCAGTGAGAATAATTGTTACATTTTCATTTTAGAGCACATGTGGCAAACACACGTTTGGAAACTGATGCTTAGCTCACCTGGAGTTGGATTAGTGACTATTATTAGTGGCAAGGCAATTAGATTATACCACGCAGGAGCTGCTCTGAACTCTAGCTCAGAACTTGATGTCACACACAATAAAGTGTAAAAAGAACCAAATGACCTTTCACTTCTCTTTTTCTTCAGACCTTCTCAGTTTGGAGGTGGACCAGGTGTCATAATACACAACCGGGGAAGCCAAGACCACACAGATGGGTTTATGATGGGGAGGCTGGGAGGGCAGGGAGGGCCTGGGAGGGCTGCCTGGGAGCTGATGGAGTACCCATCTTGGGACGCTGGGCAGAAAGCCTGGTCCAGACCACAAGCCACAGGTGGGCACACCTGGGCCAGGCATGATGGAAAGCTTCAGAAGTGATGGGAAAGAGATGTGCGCTCGGGGAGGGTGCTGTGTGCCTCTCTGTCACTGAGAGGTGGTCAGCTTTGCGAGGAGGTTAGGTGGGAGGAGAAGGGGTCCCTCACCTAAGGACAGATGTCAGGTGGAGCAGCATTTCTTAGCAAGTAGCAGAAATGAATAGGGAGGTGGTGACTGGCTGCGGACAGAGCACAGCATGAAATGGAATCAGACTGGAAGTGACAACAGGGGAAAACTGGGAAATCCCGACACTGGGATTTTGCTTAATTTATGTTCTACAGTAAAAGCTATCTCAGGTGGGGGATCTGAGATGGAAGTTGACAGTAGGAGACCCAGAAAGCTGAATGTTTTCTTTCCTCTAGTCTTTCCTCTAAATTTATCTCAGATTTCATTTGAAACCAGAACAGTATGGAAAGGAACATGTTTTTTCTGACTACCTTTCACTAATCCTCAGAAAACAACAGCTATGACTCTACTAGTCATTCAAGATATTACTGACTTGGAGGATTTGTGTGCCCATACACATGTGTGCATGTGTGTGAGTAGGTATGTGAGATCGTTTGTACTCCCATCCCTAGTACAAAGCACCAGCCGAATATTTTTAACCTGACAAATTTGGAAATCTGTGAAGTAGAGAAAATGTTTTCTTGTGCATGGTGCAGAGAGACCCTTTTGGGAAGTAGAAAGGTTTAGGCAGGATGTCATGGGTATGAAGACAAATGTTTCAGTCATCCTTCTGAGCCTGTTTCCAGTTATTTAAGTGAGTGTCTGCTTGTACTCTTGCAAAGAAAAGCCTTCAAAACTTGAAGCAGGCAATGGAACTTGCTCCTGGCAAAGAGGCTGATGCAGCTCCTGGGAGGTGCAAATGGTCCATGGTGCAAGCTGCAGCATGGTGTCAATTTGTCCTATCACCCAGACAGGCTGAGCAGCCAAGCAGGAGGGCCCAGTCCACACTTGGATGGGAGATGACTTGGGAATCCTTGGTGCACTGTGTTGCTGAGGAAGCTCCAGCTTCCCACCGAATGGGAGAGCGATACTAGGGGTAGGGTCTTGCCCTGGTGAGCTATGCAAGCCAAGCACAAAAAGGGGATGAAAACAAATCTTGGCTCTCCATACTGGGCTTGTGGGGCTGTCCAGTCAACCTAACACTGTGATAATGATGTTCCAGTCAGCTGGCAATGGTGTAGTTTTATTTGTCCCCCAAGAGCCCTGAAAGAAGTTATATTGAAATGAACCTGACCACAACACTCTGACAGAGCTGGTTTCCACTGGAATATGTTACTTCCATGACTTGGCATCTTCCCATGAAGTATGCCCCAGAGGTCTTCACTAGCCTTCCTGCTTTCTTTTCTGAACATGTGAATCCACAGCCTTACAAAGCTACCCATTTCCCCACGTTCCCTCAGTCTACTAGGCAAAACATTTGCAAAGCACTTTGCCAAAGCAGAACTTCAAAAATTTCTCTTCTGTAAGAAACAAAACAATTCATTCCTACACCCCAGCAAGCACCCCAGTTTGGGAATTTTCATTTTTATTTGGAATAAGAAGTATTTTGAATACGTAAGCATCCCTGCATGACTCTGTTGCCAACTGGG
Source organism: Nyctibius grandis (assembly GCF_013368605.1). Taxonomy (NCBI): domain Eukaryota; kingdom Metazoa; phylum Chordata; class Aves; order Nyctibiiformes; family Nyctibiidae; genus Nyctibius; species Nyctibius grandis. Next base: position 64,203,890 of record NC_090660.1, on the reverse strand, counting down.
AAGCAAATGAAGATATTTCAGAAGTCACTATTCGTAGTATCTCTATCATCACATATATGTCCTAGCAAGGAAAAGTGGGTATGAAGAAGGATATCACAGCACATAGATCTAGGGGTTCACTGATGGGCAGAGAACACTACGGAGAGGAGACAGGCATGGGACTATACAAACATAGACCATTAGTTACAGGCTGCAAGGTTCATGATGGGCTTCCTGTCGTCTGATTTTATGGAAGGTGTGCTCAGCCTTTGAAAGCCTGAAAAGTACAGGAGCAAGGGGTGACAAATGGTTTAATGATTACAGGATGGTACGCCACATCACATGTTCTTGGTCCTGACCCAACTCCTGACCTGTTACACAACTGTAAGCAAATCCTTTTACTGTTCCAGTCCAAATCCTGCAGTCTGCATCCAGGCAAAACAGTCACTGCAATAAAATACTGTCCTGTTGAATGTTTTATGGGTAACCTCAATAACCCTGTTTCCTTCCTCTTGCCCACAGCAAGATCTTCTGGTACCATAGTTCCCTGAGGGACAAGGCTAAATGTGGCATGATCTGGCGACAGGCTGTGATCAAAATCAAATCTCAACACCAGTGTATAGCAATAGTGACCCACTTTCACTCTTTATTTCCTCCTCTTGTCTGTGGTTCTCGAAAATCACTTGCCTCTAGCATTGTCACTTCTTTAACTCCCAGCATAGAAGATCTGCTGTGCCAGAGCACCCGATGACTCAGAGAGATCCAAAAACCCTGAGCTTAGCAGCATGCCTACTGAACTGAGACAAATAAGATGAGCAGGTCAGTCTGACGAGCTAATCAGAACTCTCCTCTAGGAAAGATTATGCTTCCAGGACATACTCCACATATTGCAGAAAGCATGTGGAATAGAGCCAAGGCAGAGATACCAACTCCAGCATAACCCGTGTTCCCTCAGTCTTGCACATCCTCAAGGACAGTTTGTCTTTTGACCTAACACTCAGAACCTTTATAAGTACAAGATCTCTTCCCGTCCCTTCCTTCTCATTGGAGGAGTGTTTCTTATCCCATCACTTTCTCTTATCCCAACACTGGAGATTCTGCAGCTACTGAAAAAATGCCTCCATGTGCCCAAGACAGAGTAGGTACAAGACAGACCCTCTGATATTACTCCCATCTCCATGTGAGCCCTTAAGGCCTGTAAGTGAGCCTTGGAAGGTTACTTAGCTATGGCAATAGGACTGAAGTTATTACTTCGCTTCTCTATCTCAGGCAGGAAGAGCATACGCTGTGACACAGGAGCTGTAGATGGTACCTATTCAAAACTTCATGAATGTCGCTTTGACTTCAAGTCCAATAACACTGCTGAGGCAAACATCCTCAAGTCTGAAACTCATCATCCCTATAATTTATCTTTTTTCTTAGACACCCTACAGCACATTTCTCAGTCTTAAAAGCACAACAGATCTCTGTTGAAGGAGCAAATAAGCTGTTGATTTACATTCCCGTATTTTCTAATCTGAGCTCCTCTTACCTAGACAACCACACCAACCCTTATTATCAGTAGTCTTGTTCAAATATCAAAAATATAGCATATTGGCTAAATGGCACTCTGGGACTGACCCACCGTTCAGACCTAGCAGCAGTCATATCCATTCCACGCATGGTTTGGCCTTCCGTGGCTTTGGGAGAATGGCAGATAACTGATGAACAACAGCCCCCCTCTCCCATGGTGCATACTGATCCACATATGTCCAGCTAACACATTTGTGAACCCTTTTGGAAAACAAAAATCACACAGCCCTTCTAAGATGAGCCATTAAATGAGATGGTAAGTTTTTTGTTTTGCTTTGCTTCCCTTATGTTTTGTTTAGGAGAATTAGCGCTAAGTCTCCATTTCAGAATTTTGAAGATTGCTATTTTTCTTTGGGTCACAAGTGAAACAGCCTTTTTTAGTTCCATTCTTCTTTACAATTTTTGCATTGGACAGGAATAGTAACACTTTGCAGATCAATATACATGTGCTAAGGGAAGATCTGTAAGAAAAATAATGCTCTTCTTACCTGCAATATGCCTTTTCAATAAGGCTCACCTACCACTGTTCTTCAGTTGTTGTAGCACCAAATTCACATGCAGGTCTAACACTGAAAATAAATAAGCAGTGACTTGTGTGTGTATATAGTATGGCAGACACCAGGGCAGATCGTCAGCTGGTGTAAATCAGCCTAGGTCCATTGACTTTAGTGGAAACTTGCCAACTTACCCCAGCTGAGAATCTGATTATTGTTTTGCAAGTTCCTGCATTAAAGATAAGCATTCACATTCTGCTCTGTTAGACTGGTGTAAGTGGGAGTAACCTCACTGAAATCTCTGTAGTCTTGCTAGATGTACCTTACCTGGAGAGCAGAATTCAGTTTGAAATCTCAATGACAGTTAAAGCAGTTTTTAACTCTACAACATTTCATCCTCTTCTTTTCCCTTAAAAAAAAAAAAAAAGGAAAAAGGGAGAAATATCAGACTGTCATGGAAATTCTCAATTAAATCTTTTTTCCTCTGACTCTCATTTCCAGGCTTTGTGCAAATAGTTTATTTGATTTGACACCTACTGCACAAAAGGTTGCCCCTTCTGTTCTATCAAGGCTGGTATCAAGAAAAGAGAGAGAAAAATCGCACAGCTGGTAATACAGAGAACCCAAAAATATACAAAGACGTACCGGAGGGAATAGTCATCAACATAAAGTGAACAAGCACCCAGACTATTGATTACATGCTGCTCACAGAACACTAGGCATTTCTGCCAACTTCTTTCCACTCTTACACTGAGCCGCAGACAGCATGTTGTACTTTGCATCATCAGTTTTGATGAATAATGCACTGATAAACACTGCAGCCAATATTCTGGAGGAGCTGAGAAGCCAGATGTCATCTGGACCTCCAATAGTTTTAACCCTGGGTCTCTGACAGACACTGAAATAAACACTAGACATGCACCGCAGAACGGGCGATGCCCAAATGTGAGGTTAGGTACAATATTAAGGTGGCAGGCATAGGAAAAATGAACAAGCATTGCAATCCTTTCACAAACAACTTCCAGAGGTGCTGAGATAGTGAGAAAGCAGCACCCTGGCATGAACTGCTCACTGGAAACACCTGCCAGGTGCAGCATCCCTGTGTAAGCAGGGGTGCCCAGACAAAAGAAACACTCTTCACTGTGTGGCTTGGCCCTGCTAGCCTCTGCCCTGTTCCATTTTGACGGGAGCGAGCGAAGGGCTCGTCGGACTCGGCTCCTTGCAGAAGCGAGATCCCCATTGGGAAGAGCAGATGTGTTCTTCCCGTGGCTGTGGGCTGGATGTGTTAGGGCAGCAATCAACTGGGCATCTAAGCGATACACCAGAGCCCTTCTGCTCATGGGCAGTAATGTGCAGCAAGGTTTCTCAAGACCTTAAACTTCATTTGGTATTTATCTTACATGTGTCCTCAGCAGTGGGGCCCGGCTTTTTAAAGCAACCTCTGGGCCCCCCTTGGTCCTCTCACTGATAAGGTCAGTGCTCAGGGGACCTTAGGCCTGTGAAGGTTTCATTTCAGTGAGTCTCAGCAGCACCAGGTACCCTTTAAAATCTCACACAGCTTAGCAATATCGTCAGTGATATTATGCAGTTTTGGAAGTAAACTATTCTACCCACCCATCTCAATAATCCAAGATCTCAGCATGCCACGTAAGAGTAAAACTTACTTTTTTTAATAAACAAGGTGAAAGGCTCTACCTTCCACAGAATTACAGTGTAAAGGGCTCATTGCTAACTCAAAATTCTGTTTAAGGAAGATCTGCTTGTATAAAGAGCCAAATTAGGCTCTCAAAGGCTCAGCGTATGCCTAAGCAACGGAAGAGTAGTTTCTCTCTGCTGGCACTGCAACATTGCTAGGGTCAGGAAGCCCCCTCATGGTTTGCTCACCAGGAGAAGGGTTGTACTATTTGAAGCATCCTAAATGTTCTGCTTTATTTTACCACCAGAATTTCCCAAGAAAAACTGCATATAGAAAAGAAGATATATGGCTTAAATATGGAGGGGGAGTGTTTTCCTTCTGTTTACTTTCTCCGCTTTCTTTTGCGCTTGAGAAGCCGTTCTTGGCATAGTTGGCAAATGCTCTAAGACATGCCCTACTCCCACATTGAGGGGAAATCCAAAAATAGTTAATATGCTCCTTATAATGCTATTTCTTTTCCATTCAGCTTGTCAAATAACTGACAAATGTGAAGCATGAATAAGGACCTCTTAAAGGTATGAAAGAATCCAAAAAGAAAACTGGCATGCACCTGGGAAGTGGTTAAAACAAAGTGGTATATCAGGAAACGCCTCCATAGATAAGGGGTAAGCTGTAAAAAGGCAGAGGCAGTGACTATAGTGGAATTTCAATTATACTGACATTGATGGGCATAGCAGTAGTGGAGTCATTAAGGATGGATGCGTGTTTCTGAGTGCGGTACCGAACTGTTTTTTCGGTTTGAGGAGCAATCAACAAGACCAGGGGCTATTTTGGACTTAATCCAAGGAAATGAAACTAGGTGAAATGAATAATATAGAAGATAATAAACCCTTAGGGCTAAGTTATGATATCATCAAATTGGAAACACTTCTGAAAATATTTGTGAATGGTTATAAAAGTACAATAATTTTGAGGACAGAATGAGTTGAAGAAAGTTGATTGGAATCAACTGTTTGTGGACAATAATGGAAAAGCATGAAGTATTTAAGAAATGGAGAGACTGCTATTTCTATTCAGTTTATTAGAATCAAAGTCAAAATGATAGCAAAAACAAGCTAATGTGGCCTCAAAAAATGTAATAAAGGTATCAAAATCTCTCCTTATTTAAAAGGCCAGGCATCCTTGAAAAATGGGAAGGTTTGGCAGTTTTAAAATGAATGAGAACAACATTGAGAGAATACCAACAATGAATAATATCCATTAAATATTTCAATCAAGACTGAAGCCAAGTTGCTGAAGTGTATGCATGCAATGTAAATGGTAAAAAAGAAGAAGAAGGAAAAAAAGGAAGATGATAATGAAACATGGAGCACTCGTTTGTATCTATTTCCACAAATAAAAGGACCAGTGCTCAGGCTTTCATTCAGCACGCAGTTCCCGTGGCTTCAGCAGAGTGAGGATATGAGTTAGGGCTATTCAGGGAGTGCGCCCTTAAAGAAGCTGACAGCAGCTGGGAACTAGGATAACTGCTCCGGTGCAGAAGGGTCTGATTGCAATCTTGTGGTGCTGAAGACCACTTAGAAGTGGCTGTGTAAGAGTTGGTGCAGGGTCTACCCTGGCGACATGGTGGTTATTCTCACTCGCCATGACAACATGGAAGATTCAAGAGGAAGAAGTACATCTTGATCCATACAAATTACTCCAAGGGCATGGTCAAATGATCAGAGAGGTGGCTCAAGCACACACATTCCATTTTGCAGAGGTGCAGTTGTGTACTCTGCCTCTCCTGGGACAGCCACAGCTTCCAGCTGAGGGGGGCAGTAACCTCTCCCAGTAAGCTAACTCAGTCCTTCCCTGTTTACCTGTGTTTTCAGCTGCCATTTCTGAGCAAACGCTCTGTACCTTCTCCCAGTTGCCACAGTTTGTCACATCAGAAAGGATCCTTTTCATTTTGCTCAACTAGAGGTGGGAGGGCCAGAGTCACCTGGCTAAATCTTTCCCTGGGAAGGAAACCAAAGACATTGCCTAGTAAGAGACTCAGCAGACACATGGACAGACGGCAGAAGCTTGTGAAAACAAGAGGCTGTGTGGTGGGGAGGGGGAATGTGCTGAGGGAGGTACTTTGCCTCTTCCTGAATAGAAGCAGGATGTCCTTGGTGAGAGCATGCTGCAGTCAGCAGAGAGCCCAGCCAGGCAGAGATGGGGCTAGCCGTGCCTGGCTGAGCAGCACTTCGTGCCCCCGTAGGGATGTGTTGTTCAGCTGGCAGTGTCTCCTGCTGCTGTACAGAGCCTGTGATGGGAATTTCTGCTTCTCCCAGGGAAGGAGGTGCCAGAACCTTCCTCCTGCCCTCTCTACAGCCTTGTATTTCTCAGCCCACATCAACAGCCAAGCACACCATGAAGTTGAACTCCAACCTTCTCCAGTATCCAGAAAGTCTGGAATTACTTATTTCAGTTCAACCTTGCAAAGTGGAGAGCTCAAGATGCCAGGGTGCTTTTTATATCCCAGATTTCAAAGCAGGCTTCATGTCTAGCACTCAAGCTGCAAGACAACTCTTCTGATTTTCCAGCGTGCTTAAGCTGAGGACAAAATGGTGACTTTTCCTATGCTGCACTGATGACTCATGAACAGCCTCAGAAACTAGAAAAGGACTAATTTAAGTGTGTTTTTTTTCTTCAGCTCCAAATTTTATACTCCGTTCTCACCAGGTACCTTTAGAACACAAAACCGCTGATAACAGAAAAAGGGCTTTTCAGGAGACACCAGCTCTCACATGGGTGAACCTCCTTGTAAAATGCTGAAACCACGTGTGGATGAATCCTGAAGACAGATGGTTTCTGGTTTTCATGGTTTGAAGGACCTGTCATGGCCGAATTGCACAGTAAGCCCCACGCCCAGTTTTCCATGATGAAGGCCAAAGGCAAGAACAGACTGAGGAGGATCCTGAATGGTTTATGGACCATTCATGCCATGGTTCAGCGGGAATTAGGAACAATATGATATTTGGCAGAGTTTTACACAGAAGTATACATGGTACAGGTTAGAGAGGAATCAGGCACTTAACCCACAGACTGGGAGAAATTGTGGGTTTGGCTTCAAAGGTAAAGATGAAAAGCAGTTAATTTTGTCCTGTTCCACACTGCAGAAACAAACCTAGCCCAAATTAAGCTTACCAAGTCCCCAAATTGTAGATTGGGACCTTGCAGTTTTGGGTTGGGGTGTGAAAGGTGTCCAAATATGAGCAAGATCAATCCTTTGTGTGCCAACCTTCACCCATCAGTGAGACTCCTAGGAGGGAGAGGAGGGCCCTGAGTGGAACTGGAGTTTATTGCATGAACCCTCTCCCCTCAAACACTTTGCACCTATCAAACACCGAGAGTCCTCCATCCCGCCCCCACAGCCACTTCTCCCTGAGGCTGCTGTGCAACTGATTCAAATGTCTGTCCAGAGCGTGCAAGGGTCCTAGTAGCGTCTACTGTAAGCTGGCCTGAGGAGATGTTTCATACTGTGCTCACAAAACCCTCAAAACTCAGCGGAAATTTCAGCCCTGCGATAATGATCCAAATTTCCACAAGCCCATAAAGCGCTCTAAAAAATTAGTGGGGAGAGTGCGAGATCATGCATACCTGTGCAGAATTACTTGTCGCCTAGGCAGGGAAGCAGAGAGAAGGATGTAAGAGGAGGGTGAATAAGTGCAACAGCAGCAACGGTACCAGACCTACATCTTTCTCTCTAGAAAATTCAGAACTACAGAGGTGCAAACAACTGTTCCCAAAGAAAATGGCTTTTTTTTTTAAAGTGAAGTCTGGAGAAAACGAGACTGACGGTGATCAATAAAACCCTGGAAAACTCAAATCAGGGTGTCCTTTTCTCCAAGCATCCATATAAAGTGAGGAACAAAGAAAGGATTGCACAAGTCTAGAAACCAGGGCAAATTTATTTTTTCTAAATCCTACCACAAAACCCCGCTGCAGAAAAGAGCGAGCCCCAGCCTTTGTGGCAGTAGAACCTGCCACATACTTGCCCTGGGTAATGAGCTCAGAGGAGGAGATTTGAAAGGAGACTTTGCATTGTTCGAGGAGGCTCTGGAGCAGAGGGAGGGTGGAATTCCATCTGTTCACTTCCGCGCGGTTCAGTGAGCTGCTTCGCTTTTAATGGTTCACTAGGCTGTGACACTTAGCAGAAATTACGGTAAATGTTTTTTAAAACCTTTACATTATCATTTAAGAAGCTGCATGACAAGATCACTGAAAAGCTAACCCTTTGATCTCTGTCTCTTGTGAGGTTTTTTTGTCTGATAATGGAGACAATGTACCATGTGCCATTGAGGCTGGATAATGCGTTGGTGTGCTTACGTTCACTTTGCCCCCTGTCTTAATGGCATTCTCTATGGTGTTTTTTTCACACCATCACAAAAATAAAACAGATTATTGCACTTAAAGTCTATGGTTACCTCAGGAACTCCCATGCAGCTCTTCACATGTTAGGAAAGCTGACAAACAACCTGCATGCCAGCTCACATAGGAAGTACCCTATGTTACCGATCAGGTGGAATTCCACTTTGCCTGCTTGAGTGACTCTTTGAACAATGTAAATCATTAAATAAGTCTTTGCAAAGGTGCAGAAAGGTGATGGGGGAAGGGAGCTCTGTATCTGGTGCTTGCTCAATGCAATTTCACAGAAAGTCTGTTTATTTTCCATAAACCTTTGAAGAAGACCAAGTGGTAGTCAACAAGTCCAGTTTGACTTGAAGACAAGGATGGGAAGTCATGGTAAATGTTTGTGCACTTCCGTGTTTAATCAGCATTTAGGATATTTTTTCTCCTACATTTTCTCCTTACCTTCAGAGTTTTCAGCACTTTCTTGTATAAATCTATCTTTTCCATCTGGAGAGAAGTCTATGGAGCGTCTGGAAATCTTGGAGCAACCATTTGGATCTCTTCACTGCTGTAGAAACTGGCCCTTTAAGTACCAAGAGAAAATTTTTACTTTTTTACAAGTAAGAAGGGAAACACATACAAATGAAGTCGGATTCCCCACAGATCCATGGCTCGCAAACCTTTCTGCTGCCTTTGCTCTAATCAAAGGAAATGGTTTCCAGCTTCTTTAGACAGACCACGCTCCCCTATCAACTACACTGCACAGGCGGCATGTCTCCAAAACAGGTAGCCTGAAAAACAAATGGAGGTTACAGATTCCAGACCTTAAAGATCATTCTTACCTCCTCTGACCATCAAGAATTAAATACTAAAGCCTGTTTTGGTGTTAGGGAACAACTATAAAGTGCAGATTTAGAACCATTTTTTTTCCTTTTAACAGTCATGTCTGATCCAGGCCATGGGCATGAGTTCACAGCATGAGTACAAGCCCTTTGCTCTGGAGGACATTCCATAGGAAACAGATATTTCAAAGATAGAGATTCTGAACTGGGATGGTGTCCACAGCACTGGCTTCATTGTGCCCACATTTTACCAAGGAGTATGGTCAGCACACTTTACAAATTGGATTTTAGCCATCACAAAGGAAAATTGTGAAGTGAAATGTAGTTAAATAAACCCACTGAGTTCTTACTATAGCTCTGCTACTGTGTTGGCCCTCCTGATGAAAAGGTCTATTTTCCTCTTACAAGGTGGAACCTACCAGAAGAGCAAAAGGAGGCTCAGACCATTTATGAGAAAGATGATAACTACTGACTAAGAAGAGATAGAGAGAGGGGTCACCAGAGAGGAAGGGGGAGAAGGAAGCAAGGACTGCAGCTGAATTTCAGGTGGAAGAATATGATACTTTGGACAAGCCAATAGTAATCAAGAGGAAGGAAGTAGATGGGCTGGTTGGGATTCCTGCTGCAAGTAGCTTCATATTGTCCCCTCTGGGTGCTGATTTGAGTAAGGTACTACTGACCTTGAGAATTATCCTGACATCAAAACCAGCACAAATAAATTAAACAAAAGCAAGCAGCAAAATATTGGCACCATAGGTCTGTTTTGCATTGCTCCCTGCATCATCTCCGTGCTGCGCTTTGCCCATGATACCAGATCACCTGCACAGCTCAGGAGCATCCAGGCTGGGGAAACCCTCACACCACACTGGTCATATGCTGGTTGCCTCTGGCTGGCTCTGACTTGTCTCAAGCAGGTACAGAGACAGTAAGACACTCCCCTTTCTCCCCCCCGCCTCAACTCTGCTGAAATGTAAGTCCAAATATTTCTTTTCAAGCAGTCTCTTTTTCCTTCCCCTCTTGGGGATTTGCAAAAGCTCGTTTGAACTCCAGTGTCCGTGTACCAGTGCAGTGGCTAGTGAATGCTTTATGTTACAGGAACATGCTACCTCTCAATCTAAACATGGAATCCTTCCTGCAGAAATATCCATATCTCATGAAGCTGGAAAAGCATGGCCAATATAGAGCAAATAAATCTATCTGCATGTGGACTTTGACTGGTATCAAACTGGCTCATTTATTGCCACAACTCTTTGCTGGGAGATTTTTGTTCTGCTGTAGAGCTGCTAAATTCCCCTTGAGTACTATTAGTGTTGCTACTTTTTATGTCTCTCTCCATGACACTACTCAATGCAAGTTATAATTAACTCAGAGGAAGTAGAAGGGGATGGACTCTCTCTGTTTAGGGGGAGATGTGTACAGAACGGGAAAAGATAATACCAAATAACCTTTGGGCTTTCTAGTATCCCCTGAATCCTTGGCCCTTGGTTATTTTTAGACCTCACCTTTCTACTGAGAGGCAGCCCAAAGCCTGTTGTCAGCTGCAAACTATGGCAATCGGGACCGATTTTCAGGGCTGAGGGAGGACTTGAATAACTTGACTTGTAAGACCTTTGTACTGGCCTTTTGCACAAGACTGGTTTTTAGCCTTGAAGAACTACAGAAGCCACCCCTGGCTGAGATCCTAGTATCAAAGGTGAAAGTGTGTCTGTTTTCTAGCAACACTGGACAATGTGGAGAACCATTTATTGCTTAACTATTAAAGACTTAAATGTCAAATGCAGGACCTATACTGACTCCCATAGATCCCCACATTTGCGCATGCACACACCAGCTGGAGGGCTATTGAGCATCTGAGGCATGCAGAGGTAGGCTGAGAGAGGGTGGCACAGCATTTCTGAAGGTGTGTGCGCTTAAACAGGCTCCTGGCAATGTTTCTTGTCTTTTTTAAAGTACTGTTTTGTGGAAGAAGAAAAGGATAGAAAACCTAGCAATCTAGAAATCACATTGCATGTGCTTTCGTCACAGAAATTATTCCCCTAGCAGCAAACAGTGGATGCGAATAGGATCTTAGTGATCAGCTCACTGAATCCTTGGAAGTCAACAAGAAAAAATAAAGTGTCCTTACTGACTTTGACATCTCTCCTGCAGGTACATACAGCCATAAGTAACTTTATACAGCCAAGTAAACCTACCGAGTTCAGCAGGACCACTCTCATGCACATTACTCACCTGTGTCTCAGTAATGTACGCTCACGGTGTAAATAGTTCATATTTTCGAACTATTCAAAAAGTGAGTTTCTGAACCAAGAAACCATTTGAATAACTAGCGTGCTATTTTGATCTGCATTATAATTTGAAAACTCATCATTATTTACACGATAAACATAAATGGTGCATTTGGAGTTGTTATGGTCCATCATGTAAATCCGTATTTAAGCATTATGAAAAAGAGGATTTGTGACTCAGTAGATCATATTAGCTGTAGAGCAGCTATTCCTGTTGATCAAATCTCTTTTGTTACTGCCCAACGTGCATCAAGTCCATGTGATAAAAAATCATTATGACATATTTACTGCTGTGTGAAATGATGTGGTCATTTTTAATTTCTTTGTATTTTTTCCTATAGTATTCTAAGCAGCTTGGCATTCTCTGAGAACAGCATTCTTACTCTAGGTGGCCCTACTTTGATCTCAGGTAGGTGACTGTGAGTGATGAGCTCCCACAGGTCTAACAAAGGTTCCCACAAATACTCTGCCCCTCACTCGGTGATGTCTGTGATGTTCTGTGGGCACGTCCTCCTCGCAAAAAACACGCCAACTCCAAATACTCCTTTCCCAGTCAGAAAACATCAGCTCCATACTCTCATTTCCCCTATTTTGAGCCATTAGCCCACTGATCCATCACACTTGCTCATCCCAATAACCTGGTAGCATTTAGAACTGGTCTCCTTGCCCAGCAACTGTTTTGCAAAGCTGATTCAGTAGAAATGAGCTTGGTGGTCTCTTGTCACCATTGCTCCCTGGGGTGCTTAGTTCTCCTGCCAATGCTAACCCTACAGTGGTGGCTCAGATAACCACCTGCCCTGCTGCAGGAATAGGTAGTCAGAGGCAGACTAATTTTTTCTTTGTTCCTCAGGTTGACGGTCCCATGCAGACAGATGAAGGTATCTCCCAAATGCCAGAAAGATCTATACAGCTGGCGCTGAAGGGAGAGGCAATAGCTCTTCTGACTTGTGCATGGCAGTACACGCTTTTCTTGCTTCCTGCTGGGCCAATAAGACCAATTTCATTCATCTTGCTGCTCCTGTCAATGCTGCATCAAATACATTCAGACAGGGTTTTAAACGTAAACTATAGAGATCAGCCTTAGCATTTGGCCATGAGCTGGAAATTTGTTCTTTCCACTCCAAGTGCAATCAAAATATATCTGCAATTACTGTGACCTTATTTATACGGCACAAAGTTTTTAGGGACTGTTAATGAGCTAATGTTTTTAGGACACTCTTTAGGACACTGCCACCATTTTGTACATATTCTCCATGTGTGCTTGGTGGGGCGATAGAGGCAGATTTTTGTCTCTTTAGCCTCCTGCAGCAGAAGTATTCTCTATTCTTCCCACTTTCTCCACTTAGGTCACATTTTTAAGGTTTGTTTTACCAACTAAGGGGAAACAAGCTTCAGATCATCAAAGATTTCTAGAAACCAATATATTTAAGAAAGCCGATGCTTTGTTATTAAAAGTGAGATTGTTTCTACAAAGCTCCAATGGTTGTTGCTGATAGCCAAAGCTCGTAGAAGACCCCCCACAAATCCTGTTTTCATCTTTGATGAGAACAGCAAATAGTGGGGTCCCACCCCATGTGCTGCTGTGCTTTTTGACCTTCTTGTGTAAAATCTATCGCAGTCTGAAACTGGGAGACGAGTCAGAGAGAACTGAAGGAACAAGGGAAAGGTGAGAAAAATGAAATGGCAAAATAAGGGCAATGTTCTGCCTAGCATATGCTCGGTATTCCTACAGTCTTGTTACTTTTGTTTAAATGTTTGAATCAATGCTCTTCATTTAATAAACAAAACAGATGCAAAACTTGCAGCTAAGTGTTAGGAGTGAATGTCAAGGCACAGCAATCAATCTGCATGTCCCCTGGGACTGTGGTTTTTTGGTCCAGGATGGGAAACCTGTTAGAATTGTTCCCAGATTATATCCCACTGGCCCTGATTACCTTGATGTTGGGGAAATGTCTCGGGGGACGTAAATTGCCTAGAATCATCTGCAACAGCTGCCAGTGACTGCGATTCTATGTTATTACAAAAGCAATCTCCCTTCCTGAGAATTTGATTTGCAAAAATAGAAGAATTATTAGAAATAGAAAGAAAGGTTTTAAAATAAGATCGGTTTCCAAAAACCAGGTGCTCTTTTTGACACAAGTATCCCTTACACTCTCAAAAGGGAATAATTACAGAAGTGACTGTCACAAGATGGTACCTGCTTATGAAAAATAAATCTCTCCCTTGAATTTAAGCAGGCTCAAGTCATACTTCTTGCAGAAGAAATCTCTCCTTTAAGCTCAGTATATTTTCTGGAACAATGGATATTGAATTGTGTCTGTTAATATAATCACTTGACATCTACCGTTTTGTATATTTCGTGTTCCAGTGAAACCTTCTCTGTATTGCTAATGAAATAATTTTTTTATGTTCTCAATAATCATTATTCTCTTTAATGAAAAGTTAGGGCAGATCTTTCAGTCCTTACATGTGGGAATAATTTCTGCCCTCACATTACTTTCTTGAGTAACTTAAGTGGACTTGAGTGAATTAAAGTTTTGTAGGGATGGTTTGTTCATAACTTAGGTGCTAATTGACATCTATTTCAGAACATGACATTCCAGAATAAACCCTACTTTAAGACATTAATGCAATTACAGTTTTTGTAACAATTGGTATAATTATGTTTTGGGTAATAACTAATAAGTCATTGCAGTGGAATGTAAGGTAATGCTTCCTGCCAGCTGTCTTCAAAAATCCTCTGTCAGAGACAGAGAGAAAGATCTGTCCTGAGTCACATTAAGCATCTCCCACAAACACGGTGAAATAAAAGAATAGGAGACACAATACTTCTCTTTCTTAATTTTGAGGCACGACTAATTCTAGTGGTTTGAAATTTTGGAGTTCTAGTATCATGAATGAAGCAAATTGTTTCATTTAAGTGCCTTTGCATCAGAAAATGAGTTAGGTCCAGATACAGTGGTCAGTCTAATAAGTGATTAATAGCTAAAGTGAGCCGCTGGTACTTTATTTCCTATCCCCTGCTCTGCCTCCTCTTTAACACTCAGGTAACTGTCAGAAAGGGACCCAGCTATTACAGATGACAAGGGGTAAATGCCTTCATGTTGTCCTCCAAAGGTTAAGGTTTACCAACCTCAGTTGGAAGCCACAATCTCCAATAACCATTAATCCACTAAACTCCAGTACGAGTGAACATATTTATGGCTGCAGTCACTAAAGGGTGAAATAAAGATTAGTTTTTAGTTAGGAACGCAAACCTTTTTAGATCAATACAGACCCACTGCTGAAATCAATCTAAAGTTTGAAATTTTTAAGTAAAGATTTACTGGGCTTCCTCGTACAGTTAATTTTGCAAAGGGGGAATAGTCTCAGCAGCGTTACATAGTAATCAAATTGAGTAAACACTAGTCAGTTCGTAAACTGACCTCAGTTATGCGCATAGCAAATGAGTGTACAGCAATAAAAACACCCATAATGTGGATAGTAAATTTGCCAATAAACAGGTAAAGCCAAAATGCACATATAGACTAACATGATAAAATATTAGTAGCTACATTTGCCTATTTGAAAACATAAATAATCAATAGACATTAATAATGAAGTTGTTCGTGCGTTTCTTTATTACTGTGCATATTAAGTGTTTCAATTATTTCTACTTAGTTTGATAGATAAATGTATATGCACATTTTATGCCTTGAAAAGAATATAGGATTACTCTTCAAAACAAAAGCTACTGTTTAGATGAAAGAACAAGTGGACTGGAAATACACAGCTTGTTATACCCCTCTGCTGTTCATGTTTGATGCATGTATACAATTTATTATGCAATTTCTTGAGATTTGACAAAGTAATTGTCTGGCAAACCATAGCTTTAATGATGGTTTTTCTGCTTCATGCAAAAAGTCTGAAGGTAGTGTAGGAAAATGACTTAATAGATCAGTGTCTATAAATGCTGTTAATGCATATTATATATATATGTGCAATGGTAACACAAGTTATTTTCTGAGTTACCGCACAATATGTTGTGATATTCCATGTGGTAAATTCATTTTTTGTCATCAGAGCTACTGCATGAAATCTTATATGTTGAGCTGTAACTTCCAAAATAACGTGGGTCACTACCCTAGCTATAGTCTTGGTGTCTGTCACTGCGAGTTCTTGATGGTGGACCAAGGGCTGTGAAGAAGCCTGGATGTTATAATAGCACCATGGTAGCTTAAAAAAGCCAGAATTCCCATTGTTAATCCCATTTTAAAGGGCTTGTCACTTGGCAGTTAAAATCTATTCAGGTCTGAAACCAAAGTCAAGGTGCAATATATAAATTTTCTTTTAATCATATTCGTTTTAAATCATTGCAGCTATTCTTGAGATAAGGAGCACAGAAATCCTGAAGTTTTATTATTTTGAACACTTCTGCAGTCATTTGTAACTAAAATATGTCTAATTTTAAAAAATGAAATTTCTCAGCAGAGGGATGTTCTTCATTTTGCCCGTCTCCCTGTTTTATCACCGGTAAAAGACTATTGGCCAAATTCATAGCTTGTGTGAGTGAGCACTGGATCCACTAGGACCATCCCTTTACATCAGCAATGAACCTTTGTCTTCTGATGAGCTGTACTCAAATGAAGTTAAAATGGAAACCTTTTTCATTTTTCTCTGGTGTTGTTTCTCAGCCCTAGGATATTTGGGATGTTTATTTATGCCTTGGTGTAAATGAATATGAGGCGTTGGGGAGACAGGAAGAGATTTCGTGAGCAATAGGCACCTGAAAATCACCCAGGCAACTTGAGACAAAGAAAAAAAAAAATGAGATGAAGTTCTGGTGACTGGGCTCTGACATCAAGTATCGCTTTATTCTATTTCGTCTCCATTTTTTAGAATTAATCATATCTACCCTCATACCTGCTTTTTTTCCTCCCATATACGGCTCATGAATGAGTTCGTTGATAACAGGGAAGACTAAAGTCTCCTCTTAATCCTCTGATACAACAGAAATAGAGCTAGTATTGATTTCCTCACATTCCCCATTTGGCACCGTGAAAATATTTGAAAAGGTGAGGAGGGAACAATTTCCAGCTGTGAACGGTTGGCATATCCTTCACGCCAAAGCAGACCACAGATGATCTGCTTGTATTCCAAGGCAATGTCACTCAGAGCCAAATACAAGGACGTTTTTATTATGTGAACTAGATGCTGGCCTGAAACAGCTGGCTGGTGACACTTGGAACCTTGCCAGCCATTCAACGATGGCTTCTTTTTGGTTTCTGCTGCCTGGGCCAGATTTGAACCAGGAAAATGGACACAACTGTCCACTTTGCTGAGAAGCAGAGAAACACTTCAGCAAAGGAAAGAGATTATTTTCCTGCTCCCATTTTCTCCTTATTCAGAGTATCTGCTACCAAAGTTATATCTTCCCTGATGAAAAAGTATATTTTTACAATGCTACACCAACCTCAGGCTGCTACATTGCAGCTGGGCCTAGTAGAGACAAGACAGAGGTCCTTGTTTATCTGGGTAGCTAGTTGGGTTAAGTTGGAGACACTACTGGAGTTCACCAAAATCACACTCATCAAGTAGCGAGGGTCAACACCAGTTAGGGGAATAATGCTTGACCTTCACTGGCTACATGAAGTTAAAGATTACCTGGTTTTAATCTCATGAAGCACTGTCTCCATGTTCTGTTTTTTTTCTCTCAGCAAACTAGCTAACTTGACTTAGCAGGTTCTGACTTCAAAAATACAGTCTGGAATATGGGAGAGAAGTAGCACATTGACTATTTCACAATGGTGAATAGGTCTGGTTACTGAGAAAGCGATGATACATGATCTCCGCAGAGAGATCACCTTTTTCCCCTCTGCAGCAGAACAAGACTGCACTATTTAAGCTCAGCCCTAGTATTGAAGCAGCCAGGTCAGAAGGTGCTCTGTGTTATCTTAGAAAGATGGAGTAAAGCAAGGGGATACCATAAACCTTAACTCACATTTCCTTTGCTTTTTCATACTTATGTTTAACTTATGTCCCCCAAATTATGTTAATGAATAAGTATCTTGGTAGTCAAAGTTAACGCCACATTTTATTTTAAATCATTATTTCCTCACGAGGGAGTCAACATCCAATGAGTCCTCTCTGCCACATTCAAACAGAGGAGACAATCTTGGGGCAGTTGTAATGGAGCACCACAGGAAAGATTTCTGTCCCCGGAGCACTTAGATGTGATGGAGAATAAAAGTCCTTGTCAGTAGACTTTGCTTGAAAGGGAATTAAAATATTTTTCGCAACTCTTCTCTCCCTTAAAAATTGTTAGTGCTCCCTTGGGACTTGTGAAAGCCATGTTAAACCTATGGATTATGTATTACTTTAGCACAAAAATGCACTCTAAATCTAACCACTGCAATCCAGCTAGTTCTCGTTGTGCTGAAGCTTGCCCTTTCTCCCATGTGTCTCAAAATGCTGCCTCAAGAAACCAAGCAACTGGGACAGAGCACTCTCCCACTTCGGGATGGCTCCTTGCAAAGCTTGACAGTGACTTTAGAGCAATCGCAGTGTCACTGGCCACCAATGTATCCCTCCTCCTAGTTTTGCAATGAGTCCTGTATGCACCAGGCTGGGAAAATTCAGCCAAATTGAATGGCAAATGCAGACACATGTCCCATGTCAAGAAAGCATTCCCTTTCAAGAGAGCACTTAAGAATATGCTTTAAGAAACGCTTAAATGCTTTGCTGAACAGAATGGACTTAAGCACAAGAGAGTATCCCATAATTGGGAGTACAGTGCAGACACAATCACTAAAGCTCATATTATGTGCCTGAAAATCAAGTCCCAGAGTGTAAGCTTTTCCGAGTGATGGTTAGAGGGTTCCTAGTTGTAGCATGGTTCTGTACAGAAGGATTTGCTTAATCCACCTTGCTTTTAGATTGCAATTTCCCCAAGCTTAGCTGCTTCTTTTAACAGTTCTGAGTTCTACCCCCCCAAGTTATTTTAATAATTCTTTCAGAGGCAATACCTTATATTTTGATTTTTCAGAAGCTACTGGTTTTCTACAAACTTTATTCATGTCATCTTGATTGCACAGCATTGCATTGAATGACTTTTTTATTTTTTATGACATTTACCCTATTGCCTTTTCGAGGACTGTGAGAGGAGGAAGGACAGTTTCTTTCGGTGCTCTTAGGATAACTCATTTAGGGTCCTGTTTGGCAGCTACCAGTCCATCCCCACCAGAGCAGGGCAAAAGTTTGAATACTTAATGGTATTATGACTCTTTGTTACAGAAAAAAATCTGTTCTGTATATGTTCAGGCATAGAAACAATACTTCACGGTGTGTCTGTGTGTATAAATAAAACCAGGCAGTATTGCTGAATGAATCTCAAGGCACTAGGCAAGCATGGATTAACCAGGATACAACACAGGCGATCAGGACGCCTGTGACACCTCTGGGGCCAGTTGTGCCAGTCTCTAGAGCCACACAGTTGCAGCAGCCGCTGGCATAGCAAGCATAATAGTCAACATTCAGAAATGCCCAGCTGGGGGTGGAGCTGGGCAGATGTGCTCAGCAGGGCTGATGGACCACAAGCTGGGAGAGCCTTGGACTGCACTAATGAAAACCCTTTTCAGCATTTGTTAACTGAAGCACAGAGGTATTAAAGGATGTACCTGGGTCAAGGTTGTTACATCTATATTATTAGACCCCAGAAAACTTTTGATTTCAGATCACTCTCCTTCCCAGCTCCTTGCAATGCCTCACATCTCCTCGGTTTCCAGGGAAAAGGCCTCCTCATGGAACAAGGCACTTGCGAGCTTTGGATGGTTCCCAGTCCCTAAGCCCAAAGTGTGCTACCCAGTGTAGGTACAATCACTGTGTGCCAGTGGTGAGAATCCAGATGTCCAGACTCATGGGCCCTGGCCCTAACAATCACCTTCACAACCTCCTGAAGTCTTCCACTCCTGCCCTACTCCTAGACTGACACAAACTGGCAATGGATTAAGTGAATAGCTCATCTGTACTCCAGGAACAGTGCGGCTGTGATGTCAGGTCTACCTTCAGAAGTGTGAGCTTGCTCACAAACTTGCACATCAGAAACTTCAAGGTGGATTATACAACAACATTTGGCATGAGTAGCAACGTTACTGGTAACAGCCAATCCTGCTGTTGCTCATCTATTTGTATAGTACCTGTACTACAAAAGGGACCTGTGTGCTCAGATCTGTCCAAACAACTATATGGCATGTTGTCCAATAAAAATGATCCAGCTTACCTGTAGTCTTCACCTCTCTGGAAGGCCCCCAAGAGAACTTTCTTCTCCTGTGGTGAAGCCACATACAGGTGGCTCTGGTGAGCGCTATCAATCATCTCTGATGATTGTTGAAATGCAACAGTGGCAGAAATGCAGACTGTTGAGAGAGTTCAGCAGGCCAGATGACATGCACAAAGGCAATTTCTATGCCCCAAACAGAGGAGCCACCCGAATCTCTGTTTCTGGCAGCAGTCTCAACGACAAAGGGACTGGTGTTCAGAACTGACACTTATTTTGTTTGTAATAATTAAGATACTGTGCATGTAACTTGATTTCTGAGCTGTGCCAGGATACCCGAGTACATTGCAACAACAAAATCTGCAAAAAATCCTTCACAAAACATCAGTTGTGCAGAGATATGTTTTGTATCACAAGCATAGATGATGCCTTTTTAATGTAATTACTCTTAGCGAAAAATATTTACCTTGCTTATTTACTGAGTTTGTTCCCTGGGATTTTAATGATAGCACCTTATACTTTCTTGATGAAGACCCTGTCTGCACGAGGACTTCTTCCTTTAACTGCAAGATGTGATTCGGTTCCTTCCACAGTATTGACCTCCCTACTACAAGCCTCTGCAATGAGGCTTCGGTAAGTTGAGAAATCTGCATGGAAGGAAAGATGAGCTAAGAGAAGACAGGTAAAAGCACGACATCTACTAACCTCTGGCTTTGAAAAGATGAAAATATGGGGCACTGCCCGCTGTTCTTTGGAAATCCTGCTTAGGGATAGAGCCCTATAGCTACCATAGAGAAGACTCGGGAGTTAGTATGTGTTCAGTGCCTCAGGAGACATGCTCTTTGCTCCCAGTGGTTTCCCTGAGGTCCAAGTGGGAAGTGCATCTAGTTTTGTGCCACAGAAAAAAAACTGGTAATTTTACATGGTGCAGGTCAGGGAGTAACTGCAGAAGAAAGAAAACACGGTATTTCCTGCTGACAGCTGCTGCCTATAAGAGATGAACCTTATTTTTCTACTTTGCAGATATAATGTGTAAAATTTTGAAAAGCACCCAAGTGAGTTAGAAACTTTGAAGTCTCCCTTCAAAACTGCTCAAGCCCATTTAGAAAATACCATACCCAGAACTTTGGGAAATATTTGTCCAGCGTAATTCATAAATGACCTCAAATCATATATATAAGCAAGACTGAACTTTATTTCAACTTGAGTTAGTGTAGCAAAGTTAAATAAAAATTAAACAGGTCCTTTCACTAATGAGCAAAACATACCAGTGTGCTAGTCCGAGAAATTTGCTCCACATGGCACAGACGTATTTTGGCAGCTTAAAACGGTATAAGAGTGTGTGACACATCAGTCAGTGAAAACTGATAAAAACCCCGTGGGGATTATTTACAGCCATTACAGCAGTGAAGTTCAGCAGCACAAGCATGATATAAAAATTGTTCTCCCCTTCTACTACAGTTGGGAGACAACCTGCATCACTGAAGACACCAGCTACTACCAAAATGGAGGCATCTTATAATTCATGTTTCTCTTCACTTGAACAGGATCGAAATCTGGGTGGCCAACAGGGTACAACTGGGAGGAAGGGGAGGCACAACGGGAGCAAAACAAAGAAAACTGTTTTAGAAGCAGCATATGATGGTATAATTCATTTGGGAAGAATACCATGCCCTAAAACACCAGCTGACTAATCTCTCTTGGAAATTTCTTGCCGAAATAACTGACGTCCAGGGGAGGAGGAAGGGAGCTATCTGGTGAGGAAAAACAGAAAGTTATGGCAGAACTACTTTTTTAAGGTCACCAGAAAATAAATAAAAGCAAAAACTGCCTTGATGCCTTTCAGTTCCAGTCCTTTGCATTCCTGAGCGATCTGACTCCAGCTCTGTAAATGCACTGGCATACTTGGCCAAGTCAAAAAGAAAGACCATGAGACCTGGCATTCAAAGTCCCACTCCTGGTGTGTACTTTAATTAACAGGAGCCTGAGTATTATCTGGGAAAGGGGATAGGGCTCGTGGCTTTCACACCAGGTAAAACTTTCTGTAAGTGCTTGCTCCAGTTTCCTTTCATGTGCATTTCATTCAAGGGCATACATTCCACCTTTCTTTTTCTTGGTTTTTTTTGACAATTGGAGGTTTGACAACAGAAGAACAGAGCTATAAATGTGAGGGTGCAATATATCATGAGATAAAGTGTAGAGAACACGTCCTCTACCAAAATGCCCCTTGGTGGAAAGAAAAAGCCCAAAATGCCTACAATGAGAACACCCTCTGCTTCTTACGACTATAAAGGAGCAAAAACCAAAACAAAGCCCCAACCCATCGGCTGTGCTGTGCATATTTCTAGGATATCAGCTCTGGCAGAAAGTTGAAAGGTTACGTTTGTGAAATAGCAGCTGCTTTCCTGCCATTTGATTCAGGCTTCTGCATTGCAAAGTCTTGAAACCGAAAGACAAATCTGACAATATGCTAATCTTCCAATAAAAAAAAGATGTGACTTCTGAACCCTTATCTGATGAAGAGCTGACAGTGAAGTTCAGAGACGGTTGTCTAACCAGACAAAACGATAGAGAAAATATGCCTTCAAACAAGATCATAAATCTTGAACAGTGCAGGGGAACAAATGTAAAGGGAACGTTTTACCACTAACACCATTTAGTAGCCTCACTTTCTTTCTCTCCCCTCCACCCCTCCAGCCTCATCATACTTGCAAGGAAGGAGGATGTATCCTGTCAAAGAAATAATATAAATACAAGGAGGGTGGTGGTAGGGTGACAATATATCGGGTACTGAAATCAGACATTATTTCCATCACATTCAGGGTGCGGGGGGAGAGCAGAGACACAAAACACATACTGTGCAACCTGAATACAACAGACTTACCTCCCCCCCAGCAACACACACACACACACTCGCACACAAAAAGTTTGCATATTGCACAGGGCGCTTGAAGATCATAAATCTATGCATGAGAAAGATGTAGTGGAAATTTTGGGGGGGATTAGAGTTTATTTTTGTCATCTCTGTGAGACAGCTACTCATTCATCCAGATCACAGCTAAGAAAAAAGCTGGTCACAGAAATTAGCAGTTTCAGCTCAGCAGCAAAGTCGCCAGCCTGTGAAGGCAGAGAGAAATTGACTAATTAGCAATGCGCACTAAAACTTGACGGTTCTTTATAGAGAGAGAGAAGAGCGAAGGAGAGCGAGAGGGAGGGAGGCGGGGGGGGGGGGGCTCGCTTTTTCCCCTTCTTTCTTCCAAAGATGTTTGAAATCGCAGTCATTTACGCTCGACAATTTTTACAATAGCCTTGAGCCATAATTTTGCGAGTCTCTCCAGCATCCATCCCCCTGTATGGTCTCTCTCCACTGGCCATGCACGACCGTTTCTCTCCCCAACCGTGGATTTCCTATTACTCTCGTTACGACTCACTGAGCCCCAGGCCCAAGGATAATGATGTGTTGTTTCTTGGTAGCATAATTTGTCACACGTACATTTTTTCTTCTTCTTCTCTTGCAGAAAGCTCTGCGCTCTCTCTCTCCCTCTCTTTCTCTCTCTCCCCTTCTCTCTCTCTCGTACATTTTCTTGCTGTTGCTAATTCATGGTGATCAAATGATGTACGACAAAATAAATTGTAAAGAGTGACTGCTCCGAGTTGGGAACCAGAAGGTTTTTTTTTTCTTTCTTTTCTCTCTTTTTTTTTTTTTTTTTTTTGGAAGGAGCGAGCAAACCTTTAAAAAGGAAGGACAATTGATTTTTTTGGGGGGGAGCTTAAGTGAACCTTTACTTTGGCAGCTGGTTGTGGAGCAGGTAAGTTTCTGGCCTTGTGTTTAACCGTCTCTGTGCATTTTCTTGTGTCTCCGGATTTGTTTGTTGTTGGGGGAGAGGAAAGGGGTGTCTGTGTGTGCGGGTGTGTGTGCTGGAAGTGTGTGAAGGGGGGGCAGTTGTGTAACGAACGCGTTTGCAGAATAAACTCCGATTGCAAGAAATGGGCAAAACGAGGAAGAAAGAAGGGGAGGGAGAAAGAGGAGGAGTGTGTGTATGTATGTGTGTGTGCATGTATGTATGTGTGTGTGCGGTGGGGAGGGGGGGGATTGACCGGGTCCACTTAAAGGGAGAGGCTCCGAGAGGGTTCTGTAGCCGGCGGCGGGGCGCGGAGCGGGGCTGAGCGGCGCCGGGGCAGGGGAAGCGGCTGGAGGGAGCCCCTCGCCGTGCCGATAAATGGGGCGGGGGGGGGTGAAGGGAGGCAGAGAAAGCCCAGCGCTGGCGAGGAGCGACTGAGCGCGCTGCAATGGCAGGAGCAGGTCTCGGCGGGATCCCGCTAAGGAGGAGGAGGAGGAGGAGGAGGAAGAGCAGCGGCGGCGGCGCTCCGCGGGGAGGGATGCGGCCAGCGCGGGTCGGTGGCTGCGCAGCACCCGCAGGTGCGGCCGCAGCTCGGGGCTGCCCCGCCGCTCCCCCTCCGCGGGCCGGGCACGGGGCCGGGGCAAGGGCGGGGGGGGGGCGCGGCGGGGCCCGGCCGGACCGTGGCCGCCGTGCAGGGCGCTGTTCCCCGCCACCCCCGCCCGCCTCCCCCGTCCGCCTCCCCCGTCCTTCCCCCAACTTGAACTTCACGTAGTTACCGGAGTTACGGCAGCGGCGCCGTCGGCTGCGAGGAGAAGCGAGCCGGGCAGGACAGCAGCGGGCGGCCCCTCGCCGAGCCCGGGGCTGCCGCTCCCCGCCCCCCCATTCCCCCGCGCTCCTCCTCCGGGGTGCGAAGTATGGCAAATCCCCCCGCTGGGTCGAGGAGAGGGGCTCAACTTCGGCGCCGGCCTGCCCCGGGGCCCCGGCGCCGCTGAGTTGCCAAAGCGGCCGGGGGGTGGGCCGGGGGCTGGCGGCGGGCAGGGCGGCAGGGCTGCTCGCCTCCCCGGCAGAGTTTCAGTGACTTGGTAGTTTCTCTGGGCATCGTGGAGGTTGGGGGGCGGGGGGGAGTATTTGTGTCGGTTTGATTGCTTAGGTGGTTGGTGGTTTTTTTTTTCTTTTGGCGGGGGGGCTCAGCTTTGAAAGCGTCCCCGGCTTCCTCGCTCCTCCCCTGGAGAGCAGCCCGTTTTGCAGGGAGGGAGGAGGAAGGGGTGGTGTGTGTGTCGGTGGGGGGGAAAGGGAGGGAGGCCAAAAGAAACCAAACCTCCTCCAGCCCTCCCAAGTTGCGGCCCCTCCAAGCGAGCCCGTCCGAGCGTGGGGCAGGGGGGGGCGGCTCGGCGGGCAGAGGGGAGCCCGTCCCCCGGCTGCTCCCCCAGCCACCCGTGCGCGCACGGCCGGGGTGCGCCCTCCGGGCCTCTAAAGCTCTGTGTTTATTGTTGTGTCGTCCCGTGTGTCCCCCCCCACCCCCACCCCACCCCACCCCGCTCTCCTCCCCACCCCTCTGCCCAGGTTGGAGGAGGGTTTAAAAGGCAGGTGTGTCGGAGGCCGCTCGCCATGTCCAGATCCGGGGACAGGACCTCCACCTTCGACCCCAGCCACAGCGATAACCTGCTGCACGGCCTCAACCTGCTGTGGAGGAAGCAGCTCTTCTGCGACGTGACCCTGACGGCCCAGGGCCAGCAGTTCCACTGCCACAAGGCCGTGCTGGCCTCCTGCTCCCAGTACTTCCGATCCCTCTTCTCCAGCGGCGGCGGGAGCGGCGGGCACCCCCACGCCCTGGGGCTGGGGCCCGGCGCCCAGGACGGGCTGGGAGGGCCGCCGAAGGAGCCGCCGCCGCAGCCGCAGGAGGAGCCCGGCACCCCGTCCTCGTCCCCGGAGGACAAGCTGCTGGCCAGCCCGCGGGCCATCAACAACCTGGTGCTGCAGGGCTGCTCGTCCATCGGGCTGCGGCTGGTGCTGGAGTACCTGTACACGGCCAACGTGACCCTCTCGCTGGACACGGTGGAGGAGGTGCTGTCGGTCAGCAAGATCCTGCACATCCCGCAGGTCACCAAGCTGTGCGTGCAGTTCCTCAACGACCAGATCTCGGTGCAGAACTACAAGCAGGTGTGCAAGATCGCCGCCCTGCACGGCCTGGAAGAGACCAAGAAGCTGGCCAACAAGTACCTGGTGGAGGACGTGCTGCTGCTCAACTTCGAGGAGATGCGCGCCCTGCTGGACTCGCTTCCCCCCCCCGTCGAGTCGGAGCTGGCGCTTTTCCAGATGTCTGTGCTCTGGCTGGAGCACGACCGGGAGACCCGCATGCAGTACGCCCCGGACCTGATGAAGCGCCTCCGCTTCGCCCTCATCCCGGCGCCGGAGCTGGTGGAGCGGGTGCAGTCGGTGGATTTCATGCGCACCGACCCCGTCTGCCAGAAGCTGCTGCTGGACGCCATGAACTACCACCTGATGCCCTTCAGGCAGCACTGCCGGCAGAGCCTGGCCAGCAGGTGAGGGGGGCGGCGGGGAGGGGGCGCCTTCCCTCACAGACGCTCCCTCGGCGGCTCCTGCCCGGGGGAGGTTGGGGGATATGAGGGGGGGTGTCCTCGCAGGGCGCGGGACTAAGGCGGCGGCGGGCAGGGACCCCGCGGGGGCCGGGCCGGGCCGTGCGCCCTCCGGTGGGGCAGCGGGCGGCTGGGCCGGGCCGGGCGGCGGGAGCCCGCCCGCGGCGGCGGCCGAAGGGCAGCGGCGGGGCCGAGCTGCCCGTCCCCCAGCACCGCCAAACTTTTCGTCCCTTCCCCTCGGCCCGGCGGGGCCGTCGCGGCCGGAGGCGGGGGGATGGCGGTTGGCGCCCCGCAGCGCCCCTCCGGCCGCCCGCCCTCTGAGCGGAGAGACGGCCCCGGCGGCTGCCTCGCCGCCAGCGCGGCGGTGGGCGTGGGGGGCCGGACCCCGGCAGGGCAGCGGCGGAGGCCGGGAGGCCTTCTCGGAGGCGGCCGGCGGGGCGGGCGGCCGCGGCTGGCTCCCGCGGCGTGGGTCCCTCGGCTGCCTGCCCCGCTCCCCGGCCTCCCGGTGTGCCGGCGGCGATCGCGGCTCCCGCAGCCGTCGTGCCCGGTCCGTGGGGCTCATGCGTGAATGGGAGGCTGCAGCGTGCGTGGAGGAGCCCGCGCCTTGGGAACCTGTTGTGATTATTTGTTATAAGCCCTCTTTATTTATTTTTTTCCCCACCATGTTACTCCTTCACAAGGAGTTGCATCTGCAGGGCGTTCTAAGCTGTAATACCCCAAGTCCTAAATCAAATTAATTATTTTCATAAATAACCGCGTTATTCTTGCACACCCTGGTATTGCTGGTGTTCGGGTGATGTCTGTATTGTGCGTGGAAACTTGTGACTTCATAGTCCTTACATCTATGACATGTCAGTTATTTTCATTTAATAAGGTAATGAATCATGATGTCAAAGATTGGCAATATGAGGTTGGTCTTAGGAACTAAAAGCACAGCATGTAGTTTAATGAGCAGTAAATATACCCGAAATGAAGGAGGTATTTATTTTTCTCTTTTTAAAATTGTCTATACTTCATTTCATTCAAAAACGGAAAGATAATACTGTCTTCCAAGTACAGTGGCACGGTAGCGCAGAAATCAAAGCACACTTTGTATTATTCAGCTTTTTAACTAATAGGTGGGTATTATTAATGACTTAATAGCAGCAAGAAAAACTAGTACATTTTTAAATATTTTAGATAATACGCTCTGTTAGCATTAATGCAGGGGATCCTTTATATCTTCATGTAATGGGTACCCCAGTGATTTTAACTTCGCAAATGCTGTGCCTTCTTTTATTATCTCTGGCTAGCTCGCTCTGTTAGTGTTTTGTCGTGCTTATCACCTTGCTCTCTAACCAGTTCTCACTCTGAAATCCTACAGTAAAAAAGTAATACCAGCATTTTGCAGTGTAAAGTATTTTTGAGACACCGCTGTTGTAGCTGGTTCCTACCCTTTGCATTTCAATATTCAAAACTGTTGACTTTCAAAAAATGCAAAACCCACCTTCTCAGTCGAGATTCTGCACGCCGCCGGGGGCATGCCGGGGCTCGTGTCCTGTGGATTGCTGAGATACCAGCCGGCTTGGTTCAGTGAAGATACCTTCCAGCTTCACTGGTCCATGTCATATGAAGGATGTGTAGTGGTGTTCTGACCACTGAATGCTTACAAGCATCATGGATGCTGCAAGAATCTGAAACCCTGGTGCTGGGAGCTGGCTTTCCCTGTAAGTGGGAGCATACACACAAGGATGACACTCTAAGTAGACCTAGATTAGATTCTGCGTTGTGCTTACTTAGTGGCTTGTCGGGGACTCCAGATGCCACAAATACCACGGTTTTTGTTTGTAATAGGTCTGCACATCTGTGCAGATAGTGGTATTTCAGAGACCCTTAAGTGTAGTGGGTGAAAACGTACCGTCACCTTCTTAACTTCAACATGTGTTTAATGACAGCGTCGTAACTAGCTTCTCTTGATTGGGTTCTTCAGTGACAATGAAATCAGAGCAAAACCATTTAGATTTCTCTTATTTATAAGCAGGCATTAGAACTTACTCCAAATGTTAAAATGTTGGAGATGTTGAAATGCTCTGTGATACAGCAGACAATTGGTATATTTTCATTTTGGGTCTTGGATGATATTCCTGGGAATTCATAAAGGTCATGAAGGCTTGTCTTTGAATTTTAATCACTTTAAGATTTCATCAGGCTGCCTAAGTGTACAAATGCTTTCTTAAACATGAATGAAGAAACAAAAGAAACATACCCAAGACTGCAGAGATTTCCAGACTTGTTCCTGTTACTCATCATTTCTCTAAATGCAATGACAGGTTGACATTCATTCAGTAAAATTTTATTTTAAGGGAGAAAATCTGCAAAGAGTTTCTTAAGTTACTAATTTGCAGAAGGAAATCTTCAAAGTAACTAACAGTTAAGTACGTGTGCAATTAGATAAAAATTATTACACAGAAAAGGACTTTAAAACTTGGATTACCTTTTCTGTGAGCAGTGGTGACCTTGGTAATTTGGAATTTAAAGTTTAATGGAAGGTCATTCACAAAAGATTCACATGTCTTTAGAAAGAGATTAACTGTTCCTCTTGTGCAGTATAATATATAATGCACAGTACAGTATGGGTTGGTGAGAAATGCAAGCAGCACAGTGCCATAGCCACCTGCTTACTGAGTGTTGAAGAAATTAGGAGAATCACACTCAGAATTAGAACTTGCCAATAACTTTTCTGCATTTTTAAAAAGAACATTTTTTTTTGTAACATGCTACTTTAAAAAAAGGTGTGTACACATATGTACGTACATGTCCATACGCACACTACCACTTTGGAGTTCTTTGGAAATGTGGTTACTTATATTTCTTAAACACGAGTGTAGTGGAAAGCTCTGAAATGTAACTGTAAAAATAGCGCTGGTTGTTTCTTTAAGCTTGTTTTTTACATGGCAAATCACACATGCTTGCTTTTCGGACAAACACAAGTTTTTGCTGTTGTCAGGGCTGGAGGAAAGCGATTTTGGATTCTAAGAGCCAGTCTGCGCACTATAAGCGGAGTTATTTATACAAGTCATGCTACAAATGCAGATCCAGCAATGCAAGTGATGCTGGGGCTAGTAGGTACCCGGGTTGTCTTTTGTGCTGTTTACCTGCAGGGAGAGCAAATTCTTTTTTTCATGAAATTTCCTGAGAGAAGGTAACACTTGAACGCCCTTATGCATTTTTGTAAAATTATTTTTCAAAGTACAGGAACTAGACGATCATCGTTTAAAAAGTTGAGGAATGACGCTCCTGACTTGTGAACCTTGCCATGCACTCCGGGGTTTAGGACTTTACCACAGGGGGTGGGTGTTTCAGCTCTGATCTGGCATTTGATCAGGTGCTCAAGTCTAAGCAAAGTTACTGATTCAGTTGACTTTGATTTCCCCTTTCTAGGTTAATGTTGGAGCTTTCTGGCCTCTGTGATCCTCACCTATAGCAGGGCCTCAGCACACAAGCTGCTAATAAAGCCTCTTGAAGCAGTCAGTTTTGACAGCCGGAATGTGAGGCTTAAATGATGTTTGTCTGTCCGTGAGGGACACAGGTAACTGTGCTGTGTCATGTTTTCTGTAGTTCTGGGAATAAAATGCATTTAGACAGAGGAATGTTTGTCTTCCAGTTATTTGTTTGACTCTTGAGGCTTCACTAGAGTACTGAGTTGATTAAAATGTCTCTGTGCATATTGTGTAATATAATACATTTTATGTAGTACACGGTATGTGTTTTCGATTTTTAAAAAGTTTTGGGTTAGAGCATTAATGTGTTGCTGGAAAGAATTTCACTTTTAAAGATGAGTGAGCTAGTGGAACATTGCTAATGCACAATATAGGTGTAGACAGAGAATGGAGCATTCTAGAAAAAATGTTTAAATGTTTAAACACTAAAAAATGTTTAAATAAAAAACATTATTAAATGTTTTACCTAAATATTGTTGCCTTTTTATAGAACATTGCCATGATTTTATGGTTTCGCTCACCTGTGACTATTTACAATGACTTCTGTTCCAGACAGACGTGAGAAGATAGGCTGGGTGGGAAGAGGCAGCCCCTTACGGCCTGGGAGTTGTTTGTCGGCTGCAGGACACACGCAGCTCCTCTCGACATCAGTGGTTTGGGCTGGTCAGCTCCTCCCAGGATTTTCAGGCAGAGCAGCAGTTAGATGTCTGTACAGCTGCATTAGGTACCTGAAGGCAGAGGGGAGTGAGGACAGTAAAGCTGGGAAAGGGGAAAATGCAGAGAAAGAAAGGAATTGAGATACCCCAGGGGAGACACAGGATGTAAGTAGTGCAAGTAAGGAAGTACAAATGAAGGAAAAGGGGAGAGAAGAAGAGTTCTGAAGGGAGAAAAGTGTGAGAATAGGATACCAGACAGGAAAGGAGACAAGCAAAAGATTAAAAGACCCCGGCAGATAAAAAGAAGAGAGGGAATGAAACAAAAGGAAAAAACCTAATTCTTGGCAGAAACAGCATCTGTTGTCAGTAAGAGCTGAGTATTTCAGTATCTGGAAAAGCTATTTCAGATGTGGGGGAGGAAAAAGGGACAGGGATCAACTAAGTGACCTGAGATGGGAAAAGTCACAGGCAGGAAATACGGAATTTAAGAGTAAAAGACAAAGGAGGGAAATAAAAAGACAAAGAGGTAAGAAGGCTAAGCCTGACTGTGCTGTTTTGTGGGTTCAGCAAAGTCCCAGCGTATACAGACCCAGCTGTTTTTCTATACTTCTGTTCCCTGGACTACTAGACCTCGGGGAGATTAGAAGTGCAAATTCGGATCCTGCTGAATCTAATTGTAGAGGTTTTTATTTTTCTTTAATTTCAGCAGGGAGAGGGTGTCATCCAGACTGTTTGGTGTTAGGTGATATTAGTGAAAGTGACAGTGAATTAAACAGTGACAGGTGATGAAGATGATATGACCAGTTTTCACTCAGGAGGAAGGTGATAACTGTTGATGAAGAAGGAAAATGTAAAGTGATGAACAGCATGAGACACTAGCATTTATGTGGAAGACATATATACCCAGACTGTTTTACTTCCTACAGAGGAGATTAAAAATTTGAAGAAACTAGTTACATCCCTTGGCAGTTAAATAATTTCCTTCTTGAGTACACTATTTGTCTACAAATCTCACAGACTGTAGTTCAATTTGACTTCTTTTTCTCGTAAGATTTTTGTAGGGTCTCAGTAGGGCATGTTTGGTGGTTGTAAAAAAATTTGCTTGTTTTTTCACTGAAATACATTGTTGTGTGTTCTAGTGACAGCCACCTGCCTGTCCCTTTGTGATCCTGACACCAATATTTGGATTTTTAACTAATACTCATACTCATGGTTAATTGCAAGTGGGAAATATTTCAGACCCCAAATTAACATCCAGATAAAGAACATACCTTAAAATGTGTGTGAATTATTAACTTCTGCATTACCATGTGGATGAAGGGAACGTGAGGCTCTGTTTTATTTTAGTGGGCTTTGGATCAGGTCTTACGTGCCTGAATTAAGATCAGGAAATTGTACCTGTGCCAGGACTCTCCCAGCTGAGCTGCAGAAGGGAGACTGACACATCAGAGGCTGCAGGGAAGTCAACCCACAGACCTGTAGTCAGTTTAATCCTAGTTAGTCTCACCTACTTGCCTTACTTGCCTTATGTGCATTCATTTGCCTTTTGAGACAGGCTGGTGCTGAAGTGTAAGCGGAGAGATGTTGAGTATCCCAGAGGGAGGGAGGCCTGGAGCTCAGGTGACAGTCAGAGGCAGCACCATTGCCCTCCAAGGACTGCTGTGGGTCAGGGCAGTCCTTGGGAGCCTTCTTAAAGATACATATGTCCTGGCTGGTAAAATCCTTGAGAGCTGCAGTAGCATTGGTGGTAGCCAGTTTCTAGGCCCAGTTATAGTACTTGTTAGGAGAAACATAATTTATGAAGAGCATTTAATGGCCTTTCTTATGGGCAACCATCTTTCCAACAGCTGTAGATGAAGAAGGAGTACCAAGTACCATGTGTAGGCAGGCACTCCTCTTCCCATGCCAGCCAGTGTCCTCATCAGAGGTACTAGTTGGGATAGTCTCCTTTGTGAACTGCCAGCCCCTCCTGATTTATGTCCTTAGGCAACGCATAGTTCCAGTACCTCCAGCTCCTTCCCCACCTTCTGCCCTTTCTTGCTCCAGAACTTCAGTGTCTCAAAATCCTCTACTTCAAAGCCTTTTGAATGTCCCAATTACTTATTTTCCCTTACCAGTCTGCCTCATAGGCTCCTCCTTGCTCCCAAGCCACTCTGCCAGACAGGGCTCTTCCCCAGATCCAATCTACCTGAGCTTCACCTCTGCCTGTCCCTTCTCTTGAATCCTCTGCTACCATGGCCCCTGGCCCCTCAGTGCCCCTTCCAGCAGGCTCCCTGCCTCACACACACCAATGCTGACTGCTCCAGACCTCTCACCTTGGGTCTCCACAGACTGCTGCAGCTGGTTGGGCTGTGCTGCTCCTCGGCTTTCCATCACCTTGCCTCTTTTAGCACTTGAAGCAGCTTCAAGTATCTGCATCTGCATCTCCAAACTCTTTTTCCACGGGGGAAAATCTTTCACTGGATTTCAAGCCGCCTTGTTCTAGAGGGACAATTAAGTTAAGTTAAAAAAAAAATAATCTTACTAAGCCACTCAAACTGAGGGCAAAGTGCCTGCAAAAATGTGAACTTCCTCCTCAAATGCTGTACTTCAGCAAAAATGCCCCTTTCCAGCACCTGCAACAGTCTGTGCAGCTCATTTGCAAATCCTGTGGCTTCCTAAAAGAATGGAGCTGTCTCCCATGAGGTCCTGTGCTGTTCTTGCCCATGCTTTGGCAACACAATCCAGGACTGTCCTGTCAGGGAGAACATAGGTCACAGGTGGTGCAGAGCCTCCTAGATAAGGAAGTTCCCTCTCAAACAAAGTCCTCCTGGTATGATTTATGCTTAGGGTGTACCTTTTACAAATGGAGTGCTGTAGGATCATGGTGAGCATCACACACACCTGTCTTGGCTGCCTTTGTGTCCTATCTGAGGCTTTTCTGTTCACTCTTTGCCTGGTGGGCATCCCCTTCATGCCGTAAGAGGAGACAGAAAAGAGAGGGTCTTTGAAGGCACGTTGTGGCCTGGGGTCGCTATAGTTTTTTTGTTACAACAGAAGAATACAGAGGTTCTGAGTCTGTAACTGCTGAGCAATAAATGGAACAGAGCTGCGATGGTGTAATTGTTTGGATTTGTACTTGAAGATAAAGTACAACAAGCCTTGGGGGCAAGGGGAGTGATGAGAGCAAACGTAGAACACAAAATCAACAGAAAATAGTTTGCGAGGAAAAAAGCTTTAGTTCTGTTAAACTCACATTATGGAAAAAATCCTCATAATCTGTAAAAACACCATTTTATCTTTTCAAACAACTCCTGTGTTTTAAAAATCAGAGCGATTTTCTAAATCAGAGGAAAGTTTGTCATTATCCTTTGCAAAGTATGGCCTGAAAAGATTGAGCAGGGAAGTTAATAGGAATCCTAAATGAAAGTTTTGAACTGGACTCCACTGCTCTTTAAACATCTGTGTTGTTGATTTTGTTGAAACAGATCCTGTCTGGTATTACAGGTTTACCAAAGGACCATCTAAAGAAATTAAAGAATATGGAAAGTTGAAATCCATTAGTAGATACTTCCTGGCATCGTTTTTCATATTTACTGCGTTCCTGAAATTTTCTTTAAAGACCGTCATGCCTAGTACTTAGTAGTCAACACTTCTTGCTGTATTCTTGGAAAGCAGACAATAAACTTTGAGCAAATATTGTCAGCTGCCAAGTTCAGTGGAAACAGACGGTTTGCACTGAAGCTGGAAGTAAATAGAAGCTGATGCCACAGTTGGTTCTTCCCATCTTCCCTGACTGCTGCCTTCTTTCAGAAAAAAAAAAGCAGTGGAAAAGGTAACCAGTTATAGCTTGGGTGAGACAGCAGCAAGTTGTGTTTCTTCTCCTCAGCTTCCTAAGGAAAAGGAGACTCAGCTGGGGAGAACACAGCCTCTGATGCAGACACCTCCTGTCATAATGAACATTGAATACAGAATCAAACAAAAAAACGACCTTCCTGACTTCTCACAGTCTGAAAATCAAAAAGAAGAGTTGATTGAAATTTCCTAGGGGAAAAATGCAGATTTGACCACCCTGAAGCATTCTATAAACATTTCCATTTTACTATCTCTGTCTAAAACAGACAAAAACAAAGGAGGTGGGGAAGGGAAAGCAAATTGCAAAAGCATCTGTCTTTGACATTCTGTTTAGTTTTATATTTTAAAGTATTCAGGATCAAGCAAATTTATTGAAGGTTTTTCAGAACTTCCAACAATATGGAAAATCAGTTGTTTGCATAGTTTTGCCAGTAAGATTCATGACACAGGAGGTTTTGTGACTCATTTACCAATATAAGTTTGCTAGTAAAATTCCTTTGATTCAAATCCCTTACAGTGCTTCAGATACTCACTGTATATCTTTAGCATTCAGATCTCAGTGAATTTAAAGACTTGTGTTCAAACGATCTATTTGTGTAGATTTTGTCACGATAGAAGTACTATTCATGATCTCACACAGCTGACACATCTATTAAAGCCTGTCTCAAGCTATAAGGAACAACAGTGTTGTATACTAATACAGCAACCTTGGCAGGACTCCATATGGGAAAGCTACTTGAGCGTCTTTCTGGGGAACTGTACCAGTCCTCTGTCAACATGAAGAATAAGCTGGTAATACAGGGAGACAAAGACGAGAAGGACATTCCTGTGTGTTTCTCCCAAAGGAACGCTGATGGTAGCTGCCACTCTTCCAGGATAGTTGCCCACCCCTAAGCTACCTGTTAGTTCAGAGACTCTCATCCCAAAAGGAAGGGACATTCACTTTAAAAATCTTCCAGCTAAAAAAATACCCTAGCTCTTCAAGATTTACTTAGAGACCATTCTAAACTAGTAACAGCAATGGGATTGGATTTGTAAAGAAAAATCGTGTATTCAGAGCTCCAAACAGATTCTAAGTTATTTTAATACAGGGGATAGAAAATTGCCTGGTAACTGTAGAAATAAAGGAAACTTTAACTTGTCAGGTAACTTTGCAACAGTTAACTGTGGCCTGTCAGACACAAGATTCACTTACCCCTAGACTTCTGCTTCTTCTGGATTGTTCTTGGAGCAAACAGTGACTCTCCTTTTTTTCTATGCATTTATTTAAAAAAAAAAAAGCATTGGACAAAAATTTGAAAAATTCTAGTAGAATCAGAGGACAAAACCAACAGTCAATGTCTGCAGCAAATAATTCCCAACTTAGTATTTATGATCCTAAAATTCAGTCTGTCAGTGGTCAGCAACATGTATTAAATGAGCAGGAGAGTGGGTGTCTCTTGGGTGTCACCGAACCCCTTTGGTGAATGTTATGGTGAGCTCTGCTGCAGTGAAAACTTGTGCTTAGGGCCTTGTGCTGAGGACTCCCACATTGATAGTGAAACAATGAAAACCAAAATCTTCAGGGCACTGAAGTGAATGATAAGACTGGTTTTCAGGTACAGTATTAATAGAAACTATTTTCACATTCTTTCAAGCGCGCCTTGGGCAATAGGTGTGCCTTAGACGAGTCAGGAAAATCCATTCATAAAGCAACATTCATACATTCAGCGTATTT
This sequence comes from Nyctibius grandis, assembly GCF_013368605.1. NCBI lineage: Eukaryota > Metazoa > Chordata > Aves > Nyctibiiformes > Nyctibiidae > Nyctibius > Nyctibius grandis. Next base: position 64,168,323 of record NC_090660.1, on the reverse strand, counting down.
TTGAACATATTTTGAACGTAAGAACTAAATAACTTCTTGGTCATAATTTGCAACAGACCTCAGCACGCTTTAGGTTTTGACAAAATTGAGATATTCTTTTAGGTCTGTACTTTGCCCATAAGGAGAAAGATATTCCTGGTGGGTCAGAGTTCCAGCAGAAATCTGATCTGCAGGACTTGGTCTGGTGGCTGTGAGAGCTCAGGTCCTTCCCCTGGCAGTGCTATAGTATTAGGAAGAGATTTTGGATGCCTATTCACCTATAGGTTGTGATGTTCATTAATTCATTTTATGTGATAACAAAACCTCACAAAATTTCTCCATCCAAGCTAAATTTTACATTGTATCTTATGGTTTTTATCAAGTTCATAGTTAAACTCCTGGATAATGATATTTCTCTCTACATGTGTTGCTAATCATGGTTATCTTTGCAGTCAACTGTGGAAACCAAAATCCATCGAAATAAGCAGTTTTCATATGACACTTTTGTTGCACTGAAATGCCTGTCCGGGAGCGGGGAAAGTAATTGTCAAAGATCTCATCACATGTTCTGTGATGGCAAAACACTTTCTTCAGTCACAGACAAATGGATGCCTGCAGCATGAGTTCAGGTTTGCAGACCGCAACTGGGTTCTCCATTACATTTTTGTTGGACACAACCCTCCTTCAGATGCCTTTTTAGAATAAAAAGGTTGCTAAGGATCGTCCTGGTTTCTGAAGATTAAATTAAGTCTTTCGTGTTAACGAATGAAAGATCTGCAACTGAAATGCTGATTGGGACGGTGTATTTATCTCTTTGTCTATTACCTTGAGGTTGGTATCTAAACCTCACTGCAATACTTTGTTTCTGCTGCAGGTTAATACAGCCACTTTTTCCAAGATTCTTGCTACTTCTTGTTTTGACAGTATCACTATGTGTCAGCCTCCAGTTTCTCAGATCCTTTGATGTAATGAGACTTGTGGACTAGGTAAAATTCACCACCCATTCACCTGCCCTTGCTGGATCTGGGCTGGTCTTCTGGATGTTTTTGTTTGCACCTGAGTTCAGTGAGCAAATACCTTCAGTTCGGTTTGGCTCTGCTGTGTTTAAGGTCAGCGCTCAAGCAGGAGCGAGGCATCCCATGTCTGTGAGGTCCCTGGTCTGAAGAGCCACCTGGCTCGCTCCATACTCAAAGCCGTGGTGACAGCCTATATTAAAAGAGAATAATGATCCAGGTTTTTGGTTTTATTATAGCCCTGAGTTAAGAGGAAGGTACAGTTGGATATTCTTTTTCCCATTGATTACCATGGTCACCTGTATGTCTGAGATGCAGTTTTCTTTCTGATGTGTAACACTACATCAAATGCATTAAGAACCACAGGATTGCCACTTCATTGTTGTATTCTTTCCATTTCTTTGCATTTGCTAATGCAGAGAGGGGAGCCTTATTGCATTGTTTAAAAACTGGAAGAGTCTGGAGCAAACCTGTTGTTGTTGGGGCTTGTTTTCCTGCCAGCCTTGGTAGAATGAACTACAAACCTCCCAGATAAGGAACACCCATCAGTGCAAGATTGATGGATATGCTAATTAAGAAAAACAATGTACAAGAAGAGTATTTCCCATTCATGCGTTTTCCATTAACATGAGGCTATCAATGTTGCAAAAGACCTTTGAGGGGGAGTGGTTGTCAGGAGTACTGAGGTCTGTTACTATCTTTTCTGCTGATTCCTTGTGAGTTGAAAAACTCTGTTTGGCTTAGCATTTTGTCCTGTGTATTCACAGTTAGTTTAGACTATGGACTAGTGACCTGAGTTTTAGAGCTGATGCACACCTGCTGCTACCTTTGAAGGGAGTAGGATTTAGTTATGTTGACTGGGTATTCAACATCTCTGAAAACTAAGCCACTTAAAGGAGTTCTCAAATTCCTAGGTTGCTGTGCCTGAAGGAAACCATACAAGTTTGAAAATGTTGACTTTAAAATATACTTTGGTTTCCAGTCTTGTAAGTAGACAAAATAAATTTCACACCACATGGGGTACCCAGGAACTTAATTAAGGTGAATTAAGTGTTTTAAAATCTTTGCAGAACAGAAACTGCAAAATGTGTGCAGAATAATAACGTTATTCATCAATGAGAACTAGAGTTTTGGATTCTAGGTATAAGAAATGCTTTCGGGATAAGATATGGATAAGTTTATCTCAGCTTTTTGCCATGACATCAGCCTGCCTGATGTCAGTTAACATTATTTTAGCCTTTCCTGACCAGGACCCACTACTGTTAATTGAGCACAAGATGATCATAATGGCCTTGCCAGGGACACTGTGAACCACAGTACGGAACGGAATAGTATATTACCCTGTGAAATAAGGACGATGAAAAGAGAGTGTTCCAGATATAATGCAGTGTTTTTCACATGGTAATCTTGAGTTATCCAAATAGCAAACATGTAATAATGCAAGAAAGGGAGAAACTTTTATCTTGCTAAGATATTACACATATTTTCAAATACTGCCTTCATTGTAGTGTTTCACTGAGTTCCATTTTCATTAATGTTTGGAAAAGTATTCCACATATAAGCAGTGATCCTTTCCATGTCTTTCATATTTTAGAATGTATTTTAAGATTTGAACAGTACTGCTCAGTGCAATATGAAACACAAATATAATATAATAAAGAAGATTTTTTTTCAAAACCTAAAATGTAGTGATTCACACCAAAACTTAAACAGCAGAATTGGCTCCAAGAAAACATGTCAGTTTAAAACATGCATATCTTTAGTCACTGTATTATCTTTACTTGGTTCACTGGCAGAGCTCTCAATATAGACTAATTAGATACTTTGAGTAAAAGAGCCCATCTCTTCTTTGCCATGTGAGAGTTCCCTGTGCTTTTGGTAGAGACTGCTTGCTATTAAGTTCTTATTAAGCTTTTATTAAGGGTTTCTGTTCATACTACTTACCATTTTAAACATGTAAAAATACTAAATATTTTTTAAACATTCCCATATAGCAGTGCTGTTCCTTCTCAAGAAACAGTAGCTTCTCAGATTGTTTTGCTGAAAAAGTAATGTTAGGGATAGTTGCAGCTGCCAAAGTCTGGAAACTCAGAGTTATATCTGGCATTTCATTCTTCACCTTAACTATTGAGCCTTGGCCATTCATTGGTTTTTCACAGTGCTTTGGAGTTAGAAGGGAGTTTTACAGATGAAAGATGAAAATCAAAATAAACTCCTTTATCAAGTAAACCTTGCAAGGGCATTCTGAATTTTACAGTACAAAGGGAGCTGATTGTGATATAACATACAACACAAGAGGGCTGGAATAAACAATTTATTCTCTATCGTTAGGGATGGCCATGCATAACTGACTGATGGCTCTGGTTTGCTCTGCCGCTTGTTAGGTGTGCAGTCATCCCTAACTCATACCAAAAATAGTTAATAATACTCTTGTGTTGCATAGTTTTTATCAAATGTTCTCTCATTAAAAACTTTACCGGGGAGGTTGAATGTTTTAAGACTCTGGCAATGCTTATGAAAGCTTTCCCCAGAGCTTGGTCTCACTGAGCGGAGACTGTGCTGACAGTGATCATGAGATGGTTCCTGATACCCTACACAGATGCAGTCTAGTCGGCAGGTAACAGTCATCATTTGACGGTACATGGCAGGTTCAATGCAGAGGTCAAAGGCTGGCTTGTCAGAAAGACTGACGGACCGGAGGGGGTCCCCCCAAGTCAGGAGTTAAGCAGCGGGGTAGGACAGTGTGGGAGAATACTGCAGTGTCGCTGCCCCCGCGGTGTAGCTCCTGCCCCTGCAGTGAGGGTTTCATTTCCTCCACTGTCAATTCAGGACCTTCCCTAAGCCCTAAATCCATTTAAAAACAAACAAGGCCATCTGCCAGGTAATTCCCTGGCCATCCTTGTGATAGATGTATCTGCAGTCTGTAGTTGTCTTTTGGATAGCCATTTGAAAGGTTATATGCATAAGCATCGTGTGGATGGAGCCTTCAGCTGCGTGCTCCCTTCCTGAAGGAGGTTGCTTTTGGGTAATGCATGTCTACAGCACAACCTAGTTCATTTTGCCCAGTCTTCTGAAGAGGGCATGTAATCCTGGTACAAATGTAGATTGGTGGGTCCCCAGCACCGTCTAGGTAATAGTTGGAGCTCAGCCACTGGTGTGCCTCGGTGGTAAAGCACCTGCTGCTGGAGTGCACTGCTGAGATTGGAGCTCCTGGGCGGCGGTTGTGGTGGGGCTTTGGTTCATAGCATTCTGTACCTTTCTTGGCCAGGAGCGTTTGCTGCAGACTGACACATGGATTGCTACCGTGATGTTGTCGTGCTTGGAAGAAAGTTGGTGTTTGGCAAGGGTGCTTTCCATCAAATGCATGGTCCCCCCTGCACATTCGTTTGTACCGATGCATTTTCTCCAGGCTACGTCACCTTCCTGCTTCACGGGAACAGTTTGAGCGTAGACCTTTATTTCAGCATTATCACACCGAAGCTTAGTATAACTGATGAAAGTTCAATTATATGCAAAGTGACTATTAAAGCATCAGGGCTCATCTGGGGGTCTGGGCCTCCCCTCCCCTTTTCACTTACAATTGTGCTAAATCCCTTAATGTTGCAAAGAAATCGAACATTCGTCAGGTGGAGCATTGGAGGCCAGGGTGCGGATAACCGCTTTTACTGCATATGAGACATTGCAGTCCTGTTCTTAAGAACTGCCAGGCAGATTGGGAATCACGGTCACGCTTAATAGCAGCGAATTGCCAGCTCTTGATGGGTGGGTAGTCACTCCTTTCAGTGGTTGCCCCCTGGGGGAGAAGGTAGAAAAACAGAGGGAGGGAATTAGAGTGACTTTGCACAGTTGAGCAGGTTCATGCCGCTGGATCAGTGGCAAGCATTGGCAGGGCTCCACTCTGGGGAGGCTTACAACAACATCACAGTCTCATTTTTACCAATTGGTGTTGCTATAGCCAGTGGTGCACAGGGGGAGAGCAAAGAGAAGGGGGGAGCCGGGGGGGAGAGGGAATGCAAGAGTCTGGACTGAATTAAACAAACAAAAGTGCTTGTAAGTAGCATTTAACCCATAACCATTAGCCCAGTGCTGCTAATTGTACTGAACTATATATCTGAAGTTCAGTGTGTGATTAAAGAGTTGGCTCACAAACTCTCTGCATAACCTTAATTTTTTCAAGGTTCTTTGAGTGTAGAATGGCTTATAATAATGATTTTGACTAATACGATTTTTGACATGCAACTTTAATGCTTAACCTTAGTACAACTCCAGAGCATTTCATGTGTATTCAGCTGTAAAGAGTGATGATTTAAAGGGATAATATAAGAAAAAGGTCGTTCTAGAATGAACCTCTAACAAATTGCATAAAGGAAGCTTATTATTCCATGAGTAGAGAGATATGCAGCTTTTCTGATCATTTTTCTGCTTCGTTCAAAAAATTGTTGAGACATGATTGGGGAAAGAAACACAAAAAATGAAATAGAAAACTGCAAGCAGTGAACATTCTTTTGATGGTTATGATTTTGTTGCCACTAAAAATACTCCTCAGTAATGTGGTTGTTCATCTTTCCTCTTGTTTTGGGTGAAGAATTCGTTCCAATAAGAAAATGCTGTTATTGGTTGGAGGATTGCCTCCCGGACCTGACCGGCTACCCAGCAATTTGGTTCAGTATTATGATGATGAAAAGAAGACATGGAAAATACTGACAAGTAAGTGGTTTATTTTTGTACAGTTGTCTTAATGAATTTAAAAACATGGTTAATCAAATTAGACACTTTATTGATTTGTTTCTCTTCAGAGATTTGTTTATGTATCACAAGGGGCTTCACAATGGAGCAATAAATTGAGATTGCAGAAGATGCTAATTTTATAATAGGATAGGCCTAAATTAACATTGGCTTAAAATCATTCCAGTAAGTTTTTTAAGTAAACTTGTAAGTCTTTCCTACTGCAACATGAATCCATGCATATTTATGTACATATGAATAAAATCTGGTTTAGGAACAAAAAAAGGCAACGTTTGAGACAGTTTTCTCAGAGTCAGATCCCTGGAAAGCCATAGTACTAGAGCACACCTTTGATTCTCTTTTGCATTTTCATTTCCTTCTTCCAGCTTTATCTGTTGTCCACAGTCATTAAAGAAAGGTTTCCTCTGTACTGCTCTGCATGCATTGCTGACGGAAGCATTGGTGGAATATATCAGCTACAATAAACAGTGCACGGAGGCTCATATCACAAAATTCTTTCCCACCTTCTTTTAAAGGTTGATTGTGTTTTAGAGTAAGTATTTTGCCTCGAGCATCGAGATTTGGAACTTATTGTTATGTTGGTTGCGATTCCCAGTCTGACTTGGTCATGGAATCAAATCATAGCTTCTTGAATGCAGCAGGCTGTGTGTGCATTAGTCCCCTTGTGGCTAAACTGGCTGCATTGGTCAATAAAACTAAATTTTAACTGTCAAAATTGCCCAAAGCAGTATAGATAAAATGATAAATGAGCAATTTTGATCCATAAATCAAAGCCATACTTCTAAAACTGGACAACTGGTAAAACCTGGATTTCCTAATAGGCCTGCTTTTTTCCCCAGTAAAATACATTTTACAGAATTGTCTTCTTCATCCCTTATCCAAATGGAATACATCCACATTAATATTATATGGACAGGTTAGGATGAAAAAGGATTTAAAAGACTGCTATGATGCAGGGCTTGAAATGATGCCTTTGCATATTGCTTTCTCCCATGGAAAATTTAGGAGCCTTTCTCAAAGTGCTGCAACATAAAGACTGCTTAGGTATAGATGCCCTGGACTAATAGTTGAGGGTATTGTGTAAGAATGGAAATTTCAAAAGGTCATATGAACAGTACATTAGAAAAGTCTACAGCATCTGTGCTAGGGAACATACTGTGCTTCACATTTTTCAGAATAATGACATATGATACTCACCTCTGTAGGCTACTTCTAAGAAAATTCTGAAGATGGCAAATCAGGAAAAATCAATGATATTACACTGAAGGCAGAAGTGTTCAGGTTTTTTGAATTTGTTGTGTCTAATCCGGTAGCTCACCAGGATAGGCAGGAGAAATGGATCTATTGCGTCAAGATCTGAACTCTCCACTGAATTGAAATAAAAAACTTTATTCCAAATCTTACCTATCAGTAGATGTGTCAGATTTTGTAAGAATAAAATTTATTCAGTTCTTGGTTACTTACATTGTGATGCTATCTCCAAGACTGTGGGAAACTGGACCCAGAGGCTTGATACCTAAATGCTCTAGTTAAAAATCCATTGCTAGGATTTAAATAACACCACCATCTATGGTGGTGTTGAGAGGTGCTTCTAAATAATTTTATGTAATTTTATCGAAAGAATGTAGTCTTTTCTGTGTTACCTCTAACAAATAGTAACAAATAGTAACCAAAAATTCTCTTTCCATTCTGGTTAATGCACATAACCTTCTGTGCTGTGATTAGAAGAGAATGCATCTGTTAACAGTCCTAGCTAGCTCATGTTCAAGCACTTGGTGCTCAGCACTGGAAGTCCTGAAGGTCCCAGGATCTGTCTCAGTGTCGGCTGAGACACTGGCTGTCAAATATACAGCCCTCTCGTGACATGAGTAATCCTGTTCTTACAAAAACTGCTAGAAGAGGATGCCTTCTTGGCCTGGACTACTGTTCGAGGATGTCTTTTGACACTGAAAAAGACTAAATGTTAACAAGCATGATTTCTTAGAAGGTATTATTCCTACTCACCAAATGGTAGCAATAATTATTTTTTAAAAAAAGTTGAAATAAGAGTTTCTAGTATCCCCTGCTTTATTTTCTAACAATATAAGAGAGGGTAGGAAGTGGAGACAAGTTGGAGTAAAACTTTTGTCCTGTCCTTTCCATAAAACATTGAAGGACTATACAGCATAGGAGTGCAGGGACTTGAAGAACTGTGATTGAGCAGTTTTAGAGAAGACCACAAACTAATCACATTGTAACATGGTGGTAGTTCAGTGCAGTCATGGTGTTGTGTCAACATACTATGACATTTATGGTGTGTGGGAATTTAAGGACATTTTTCTATCTTTATATTGCACGTACTTTTTGCGATTTCCTTCCTTTATCCTTTTATCTGTCTTCCAGTCCACAGTTTGGAAAATAATTGGTCTGTTTATTCTTATCAGAGATGTTCAATCAGCAGCGAAGGAGGAAGATTTTTTTTCTGTTTCTTTTTCACTTGGTTAGACAGTGCTGTCAGTCCTGAGGTTGCAGTTCACCCCCAACTCATCCGTGCAAATGAGGAGTTTGCTCCCTAGTGATCAGGGGCGGAGTAAAAGCTGTATCCTGCTCATGAGGTTCTGTGATGGGAATAATCTCAGTCCTTGTAGTCTGGTGTTTCAGGGTGTTCTGTCTTACTATCGCCTTAGGTGTATTTGATTTCCTCCTGTACTAACAGACATTTACAAAGTCTTTAACCTTCTGCCTTCCAGTAGACGCCCCCATGCACCAACAAAAAGCCAGGTTTTGCACTTAGAGGCTTATGATCCAATGTAAATGTGCACAGAAATTCCCCTTTCTCTCCTCCAAACCCATCTACGTTACTCATTTTCTGCTCTCTGTGCCAGCGGCATTTGGGGGTAGAGAAGGTGGGAAAGAAGCTTGCAAACACTTAGTCCTGGGTGCAGTGGCAGGGCCATTGAGGAGGAGATGGATGAGAGGAGTCTGAATCTCCTCTTGTCACCCTCCACTGAGAGGAGCCCCAAACCCCCAGGACCTGCAAACCTGTTTGAGAGGGAGCTGCTTGCCTGTTGCCTTTTTCCTTCACAACGTGGAGAGTGGCTGTTGGAACCCCTCAGTCGCTTAGGCCTGTGTCCTGCCTTGTGTGATGTGTAAGGAACAGGAGAAGATCAGCCATCAGAAACTACTGACTCCCTGTAAGCTGTCGTGCTGCGGTTGGAGCTATGAAGACAGCTGCAGGTGGAACAGAACAAGCTATCGAGTATGACAGCTCAGCAGAGTAGCAATCTCATTTTGTTCCTGCGACAAGACTAGATCTATTGGCAGGGGATACTGCCCACCTCTCTCTGCCTGGCTACCCAAAGCACCAAATGCATCAGTACTAATGGGAGTAATTCTAAAGGTATCAGGAAAACAACTTGCCTTGTTCATAGATCCAGAAGAGGAGGGGAAGCATGCACCCATTTCCAATTTTTTAATGTCATCATCTATAGGCAAGAATGCTATGGCTCAAGGGATCGGTAGATTTTTCACAGTCTAGTATTACTGTGTATTTTTCCTGTCTGGTACTTCTCAGAGAATTATTTTTTCTATGTTGGCAACAAAGAATAGAGACAGAATAAAGAAAAAAAAAGGAGAAAGTAAGTGACATTTCACAAACATTTTCTGCCACCTAATTTTACTTGATAAAATTAGGGCATAATCCTAATCTGAGATTCATAATGTGCACGTTGCTGTATAATTTGGATCATTTCTTATTGCCCAGTCGTGCCTGAGCAAAGTAGAGGCTTTTATAGACTGTATGGCAAAGTACAGTGAACAGATCTTCACTGCGCGATTTCTTTCCAGGCTTGCTTACACGTGCACAAACACCAGTTCATTTTTTAACTGGGTGCTACCTGTGTCGCTTAGCAGCAACAGGCTACCACTGCCAGTGACACAAACTGAACGGCTGACGGGTGTTTGACAGCAAAAGTTCTCTCTATTAATGAGGTTTCATTGTGCCATGATATTTTGCAGCCCTCATAACTACTTACTGGATGTGGGACAGTGGGGAGGTCTCTGTGTCACCACCTCATGCCTCACTGCTCAGAACCAGCCGCTGTTGCTTGGGTTTTAATTACGAGCTGCGGTCCTGCCAGGAGTCCTTGTTTAATCGTAGAACTCCTTTGGTTGTTTAACTGCAACATTTAAGATTAATTAAACTTTAAGGAAGTGAAACAATGTTTTGTTTGTTAGAATTCTTATGTAATAATTGCAAGTTTCAAAATCCAGAGCCTGTAAAGATCTTTTGTGTTCAGAATTGCATAGCTTTCCCAAAAACCCTACTGCTAAGGCAATGATGTATTACTTTCACTTTCATTATATGTTTTTAATCAGAGCGTGACTTCACACTAGACAAAGCGATGCTTTATGCATGGTCTGCCTTGTTTTTTGCTAAAATCTTTTGACATGATTAATTTTACTTTAACGCTTTTGTCTTGTTGTAATGGTAAGGATGATGGGTATAAACCAGGGCAAAAAATGCACGCTTTTCTGTCATAATGCCTCTAAGCATTTAAAAAGTATATTAAATGAAAGAAAAAAATATCGCAAGAGACTGATCCAACTGGAATTAAATTTCTTACTACGTGAACAGACAATGCAAGAAATAAATAAAAATGATGCATTCATTGTTTTAGGTGTTTTTTTTTTGTATTTTTTCCATAGGAATGTATCCATCTGTCTGATTAGAAGCGATAAGTAGAGAGAAATTGTGTTTCACAGGTTTCTAGATATACAGTGAATCCTCCTTTCAATGCAAAATTCCTTTTTCTCTAAAGCACAGGAGGGTAAAATACTGGAAATGCTACTGAACTCTTACATGGCGTGTTCCATCCATGTGAAGCTGCAGCAGATCTTTCTTTTGTATTGGTACCTTGTTTTTCAGTAAGGTGCTAATTGTAACATTCCTTAACCTCCCTAGCTAACCACATCATCTCTGTAAACCACAGAGAGGATTCAATGAGCATCAAAATAGTGGCAAATATATGTATGGGCAATAATGCATTGATGCTTAGGTATTGCACTAGGTTTGGATTTTAATCCAACATAAAAGCCAATGTCATTGTCCAATGAAAAGTATAATACAGGCGATATATTTGGATAGGAAAGATAGGGAAATGTCCAGAAGGTCACCAGACTGGAGAGTTTAGTCAGGATGACCAGCGCCCCATTTCTGGTTACTTCTTTTCCTAGTTATCCTGTAGTCTTATTTGAGTTACCGTGACTTTCCTGCCCTTTGCTACGTATATTTACATCTGGTGTGTTTGGTCCATGTGTAAGGACAAACAATGAACCAGGCACTTCAATTTCCTTCTCCATCTCTCTCCTTCATGCCAGCAGCAATCACACAATATCAAGGAGTTGTCATTTATTTGTCTTCCTCTGACTTGCTGATCATAACAAGCAGCTGGTAACCTTTTCATCCTCGATGCTCTGATAAAGTTGGTCTGCATTCTCCTTCCTTCTCCAGGTTGGCTGTGCTTTCATTTTCACGTGAGGCAACCTCCACTGCAGGTAGTCTGGTCTGAATACAACATCTTTTTATTTCTGTCATTTTGACTTTTTATATTTCCTTTGAGTATGTTCTGTGACAGTACGGCCTCCTGTACAGCAGTCGTCCATCTTCAGTAACACCACTTTGTGTCAGCCAGCACTTAGGTATAGTGGTGGTTCTAGAAACCATTTCAGCATCATTATTTATGCATTTTACCCACAGGGGAATCAAGTAAAAGGAAGGTGGAATGGTTTGCTTCATATCATAGTCAGCATCAGAGAACCTGGGTCACTCCACTCCCCAGCCCACATCGTTTCTGCTGGAATAGGTTGCATTTCTTTCTCTTCCGTTTTCTTTGGCAGTTCTGTGATGCTCAGTTGTGTCAGTGTTTCCTATACAGAATGATAATTTGTCCTTCCTGGGCAAATTAATAACAAAAGTCCTGTTCCCCTGTTTTTCTGAAATGGCTTTGGAGTCACTAAGAGTTTCTGGGTCCTTCATGTGTTGGAGTGCTTTTATCCAGTTTTCTCTTTTCCAAGTTGGTTACTTACAAGACAGACAGTATGATTTATATGCTCACATCAGAGGTTCTTGGGAGAAATTTTCAAAGGCATGAATGTCAGTTTAAGTACCGCTAGATGCCTAGCACATATTGTACCTTTGGAAATGTTACATCTTTTAAGTAAAGAAATTCATCCATTATAGAGCTTTTACTTTTTAGAAGGATGGTAGTGTGTTAGAAGCAAAGATTTCCTCCTTCAATTTATCCCCAATCAATTGGTAACTGAATAAAAGAAGTGGTGTTTGCAAAAAGTGAGCGACGTCAGATGGACAGGTTAAGTCTCTTGACGTATGCCAGTTACAACTTCTTCCCCTTTTTTTCTCACTTGTGAGAACAGTGCACACTTATGTTAATCAAAAATGTGTCTTGATGGACACTTCTTCACAGCCCTGATAAATTTCATCTCTCTTACTCCATTTATCCAGCAGTCAGGAATGCTGCAGCTACTGCTTCAGTGCTGTGTCAAGGATGGTTTCAGCACTGCACTGAAAAGCTTGAGCAAGCATTAGCGTATTGCTAAGGGAGTAGTCTTGATATTATCCACTAGACAGATTTAATAAATGTGGTAGATGTATGTAGAAGTTGTACATGTACACATATGCACATGCTCTTATGTAACCTCCTTCTTAAATAAACACAGTGATTGCATTAAAAGCTAATTTTAAACATAAATTCTGTTTATATTTTCCATTCTTATATTTAGCCCCTTTTAAAAGGTTCAAACCCAGGAAAATACAGTCACAAAAGAAGAGAGATTCATACACAGAAAAGTTAGCTATCAGTACGACTGTCCAACTGTAAGCCTGGAATTAGGAGATTTCTTCAGTGTGTTCAGACACATTGCCAATAAGCCACATGCTTTACACATACAGGGAAGTGAGAATATAGAAGTGAGAAACAAAAATACAGTGAAGAGTATTTCTTCACATGTGACATACTAGAGGTTAGCCACAACTCCCGTTCTGAGGATGATGCATGGGAATACAACCATGCAAGTGCCATTAATGGTGCACGCCTGCGTATCTAAGAGCAAGACACAACTCTTAAGAATGAGTGAAAATGTAGCATGTTCTCACAATAAATGCTGTATTTGTGCCTTAAGTATTGTTTTCTTCTGCACTACCATTAGTGAGATAACTTTCAAGAAATGTCAGCTCTCTTTTTGTGCATTTTTCTTTTTGATTACAATGTTGTTAGCTTCTGCTTTTACACAGGTGTTACTTGGTCGTGTGTATCTTTTGTGATAACCTCTGTACTCTGTGCCTGGCTTGACCAAGCAACCTGTTCACTTCACCTCAGAGAATGAAGGACTAGTGTAAGTAAATTACTCACTTGTTTTTTTTTAATAATTTCAGTTGAGACTTTGTTTATAAAGCAGATTATTCAGCATATTCCCCTCTTATTTGTAAGTGTGATGTATTTTAGATTCTGGATAGCTTTGTCTTCCTGTATTCCCAGTCCTTTCAGCTTGCTATGCTGTGTCTTTGAAATGGCCAGTCTTATTGCTGCATTCAGTCTCGTGCTAAAGCCCTCAGTAGTCTTTCAGCTTCTCTTGGCTACTTTCTGCCCTTTGTTATGGACTTGTGAACGCCTGTCTCTCTGGAAACCAGGCTGTTCATTTTCTTCTGGATATGCAAAGATGCCTGAATCTACTCACCTTCATTCTCAGAAACTCCACTGGCAAACAATTGCTATCAGGTAGAGTCCAGAAGCGTTACCCAAATGTCCTGTTCCCTGCCTCTGCTCAGCCAGGACTGTTCGTGGTCGAAAGCGTGGGCGGGACAAGAGAACAAGGCACAGCCCCGTTCCTAGACATCCTTAAGTGGGGACAGAGACAGTGCAGAGCTGAGCCACAGGTGGCCCTAAGTAAGAAGGCAGCAGGTATAAGACAGGTGAGTTATTGGATGATCTGTGCCATTTCCACAGCAGATGCTGATTTCAGGCTTCTGCAGAGATGTCTTACCAAGAAAGCTGCTGGTTCCTGGAGGTGCCTCTCACTGCTGTATTCTTGCAAGTACGTCAAAACCTTTGACTCAAAACCTTCCTTCTGGATCACAGAACTTACCTTTTTCTACCTCATCTTTCAACTTGAGTTATGCATCTTTACAGGTGGCTTGAGGATGACTGTTCCATTTTGCAGCAATTTCTACAGCTTTGTTCCAAGGCAAAGGCAAAATGAAAACAAATTCCTTCAAATGTTTTTGCAAAACCAGTGTTGTATCAGAACGTCCCTTCTCATCTCAACAACTCTTGTGGGGTGGGGAAGAGGAAAGCAGCTGAGGTTCAAGTCCCTGCTTTGCTCAAGGCAGAGTACAATTTTTTAACTTACGAATCCCTCGTGTGTGTCCCAATGGGTATTTCACAGCCCCACCAAAGACAGTTTTGTCCAGTTTTGCAAGGCTAACTACGAACCAGAAACTGCATAGCTACAAATAAGAAGTTACTATGACTTCAACGGTAAACCCAGGTGAGCAACAGAGCATAGATACTTGGACTTAATGCAGTCCTGAAGGATCTGCAACATTTCGAGTCATCTCAGCCTATGGGCATCGTGTGTCTGCTATGAACACACATATCATGGTGCTGGGAGCTGGGAGCTGTGTTGTCCTGTCTTCCGTCCAAAGCAAGTGTCTCACCTGGCTGGATATATATTTCAGTAAAGTCACATAATTTCTAGTGAAAGGAAATACTGTCAAAAATGTCCTCATCAGATCTGTTTGTGTAGGTCCCTTAATACTACTTGGCCACTGTCTCTAAAAAATCAGCCATCTGGAATAACTTCCACGCAAAATTATGTGGCATTGTGTGAATTTAGTGCTCACTGCAAACATGGCTTTCTGTTTCTTAGATGATTTCAGGTAAAATTTATGTGTTTATTCTTACCTAGTTGCTGTGGGATTTATGTAGCATTAATGGGAGCTAGGCATGTATGGAGACGAAAATGAACTCTGGTGTGTTTCTAGTTGCTTACTTCAGAAAGCATTCCCTTTTTTCAGTATCTTATGTGATGTTTTATTTATGTACAAATGGGTTGCAAACAGGATGGCAAAGCACTGCTAGCTGGGCAAAAGGTCATCATAAAAAATTCTCATAGAAATCCTCAGACTTTTTTGAGAAGTTGATACATGGTTTATAAATTTTCTGCTCTCAAATGTTCCTAAAACAAAAGGTAGTTTCCTTCCAAGAAATGTTTTGTACGCAGTTATTTGCAATACAGATTTCAGAAGCCTGCCTTAGCTTTCTCAGTTTTGTAAGTGCTATTAATGGCAAGAGGTGCACATTTTGCATCCTCAACTTTATTTGCTGTTGTATGTCCTTGTTGTGTTGTGGTGGCTCATTGTTTCTAGGAAGTCATTCTCTTTTCAGTTTTCCTCTGTTTTCTCACAGCTTGATTAAGTTCCTTTCTCCCTTTCCTTCCCCATCCCTTCCCCCTTCCCTACCCAGCCCCCTACTCCTGTACCTTCCCTCTGTTTAAGACAGTAATAAAATTTATTACGGACTTGAGAGGGTTTTTTTCTAAGCTTTCTGTCTCATACCAGGTGTTGTATGAGCTACTGCTTTCATTTAACTGAATGCTGGAGTAAGTATCTGCAGGAAGAGACTAATATGTCCTTACGGGGATGGTCTTTGGTATGTTTTGTCATATTTATATATTGTGATTCTACTCCCAAATGGGGATTGTGCTACTATAGGGTATACAACTGCAGAACGACTGTTCACACCAAGAAAAAAAGTGTTAACAAATTGAATAGTAATGAATTAACCTGCAGAAAAAGCATTTTGCCCTAGTACACAGAAACCCTGCATAACTAGAGCATATAATTTTAAATGAAGCAGGCTCTAGGAATGCCTCAATGGGTGTGCTGTCGACAGTAGCTCATAATTCATGGATATGAATTATGGCTGAATATCAGGAAGAAACTTCCTGACATTGAGATCTATTAGGTTGTGGAATAATGTCCCATGGGAAATGGTAGAAAGCCCATTGCTTAAGATCAGACTGAGCACTAGGAAAGGTACAAATCCTGGCCTGGCCTCAGTGTTTTAGGGCAGATGAATTAATTGCTTTAACATATGCCTTCCTGTCAATCTAGACAAGTGATGTCTTCTAGTATTTGCTGGGCAGGAGCAGCAAAGGCAGCTGTAGTACGAGCTACCCTACCTTGCCCCATGACTGTGCCCCCTCTGGTTGTGAATACATCACTCCCAGGGGTAAAAAAAAACAGGTGACTTTGAGCCCCCGGAGAACTGCCCTGGAGAATCGCTGTGCTGGCTTTGTGGGGGCCTTGGCTTTGGACCTGAGGCACCCAGCTCAGCTTGCAGCTCTGCTGCCAGGGGGGCTCACACCCACCCTCTGCACGGGGGTCCTCCTCCTGGGTCTCCTCCAGTGCTGCGCTAAGACTCCTGCAGCTCTTGTGAGTTACCTTAAATTAGTGTGCACGGTGCAGGGGGAGGTGCTGTCACAGCCCCCCAAAGCGGTCTCTTTATAACAGGACACCAAGGCACGGTGTCGAATGCAGTAAGTCATGTCACAGGAGCATTTGAGGGTGCAAAGCCGAAGCAGGTGGCGTCGGTGGACTGGGGCGAGTGGCAAAAGCCCGACGTGGGGTGGTCTCGTCCGTAGTGCCTGTGGGGAGCAGTGTGTGAAATAAGCTGGGCTGTATTTTTGGCACGGAGAGGGCGGCTGGTTTGCAGCTGAGGTGCCCTGAGCTAACCTGCATCTGTGTGAGCTGCTTGTGAGGGCTGAGACGGGGAGCGAGCCCGGCACCCCAGTGCTTTGGTATGAGAGACCCCCACTCAGGATCCCAGGGAGCTGGTGAGAGGGACCGTGAAAGGGAATTTGGATCTTTTCCACCGTGTGAACATCTGCTTTCCGTGAACCCGGGTGAGCCTACCCGGATGCTCGCTGAGCTCAGCAAACACCCAGAGCTTCCAGTGGCTGGTACGAGCCTGTCATTTTCAGTAACAAATGGTCTGTCACTGAATAATTTTAAAATTTCCCATTTTGTTACAAGTAGATAATGTATTTAATGCACATGATTTAGCTTTAACTTAGAGGGGAAAAAAGTCTTCAACTCTGAGATGGCTACAGCTAAAACTGTTAAATCATGCTTGTTTCCTTGTGAATAAAAACTAAATAGATGCAAGTGCAGTGACAGTTTTACAGTGCTGACAATAACCAGCAGCACCTTGAAGTATACGGGTAGGCCAGTGCTTTGAGTTCTGATTATTTAAAAAAAAAAAAAGGAAAAAAAAAGAGAAAAACAATAAGGTTTGACTCCAAAACTTGAAATTAGGAGACAGTAAATGGTCCTCCCTGGGTTAAGCAGGAAAGGAAAAATTGAGAGAGAGATGCACTTGCATCACTTTCAGGTGGGGAGGCTTGGCAAATTATGTTATTAGAAATCATTAAAATAGATTTAAATAGAATTACCATGATAAGTGATGTAAGAGCCATGTTTCTTCTCTTCCCCTCCTTCCACCCCAGTTTTACACACAGAAGAACAGAGTGTACGGCTCCAATCTGAACTCACCAGCAGCTGTTTGCTTGCTGGTCAAGAAGTACAGCTGCTGTATGTGCACAGCCTTAACAAACATATATACCATATGTAAAAGATACTTTTTGGATTGAAATGACGTGAAAGGAATGTCAAAGAGCTGCCAGATCAGCAAGAAAGAAACAGATTTTTTTCCCTAGGTAAATCATTAAAGACTAACAAAAAACAAGTCCAATTAAAGGTCATGGAGCAGTCTTCTGCCCTCGTGCACGTGAAAGGCATTGTGCAGGCGTAACTAAGGCAGAATTTGACTCCCAAATTAACTCATTTGCTGGATGCAAAACTGAAAGAAAATCCTTATGACCAGCTTACAAGTGTATATAATGAAAAATTACAACAGCAGAAAAATGTGTTTGTATCATATCTGTAATTCAGCAAAGTATTAATCACACTGATGTTTAGCAGTGTGTTTAAATACATGCTTAAGTACTTCGCTAAGTACTGCCTGTAAACCACTCCATATGACAGTGCATTAACATAGGACAGAGTTTATCTATATACACTCTCCAGAGAACTAGAATTATTTTAAGCACTGTGGCAGCCAGTAGTACAGAGCTGGATGATCTGTGGTGTCCAAATCCCAGCCTTCTGGGTAGTCCTGGTGCAGTCCTTGTCTCCCAGCTGCGTTACCACTGATGTCTGCACAAGCTCCTTTAAACTTTGTTCTATTCAGCAGAACCGCAACTGCTGGGATCAGCTGGGCATTTACTGGCTCCCATTAACTTCAGCTCCAGGAAAGAAAGATACGTCCAGGGCAGAGGTGCCCCATGTAAGGGTTTATACAGGGCTCAAGCCTCCAACTTAAGTCTTGTTAGTGTGCGGGGTGTTTCAGGGGCTTTTTACACTGGGGCACATTTCACCCAGCCAGGTTGGAGCCACGGTCCTCCTGTCAGCTCTTGGGCTTTCTTCAGCGCAGCTCCAAGAAGTGATCATATCAGTGCTCAGAAGTTTGGTTTTTCTTAGCTGCGAAGATTTACAACAGCAATAAAGCCCTGACATAGTGTCCCTTTTCCTGCAGCCATAATTTGGCTTTACCCCAGCTGCTTGATTTTAACAGCCTGGCCTTCCCTCAGAGAGGCAGGGTTGCCCTGGAAAGGGGTTTCCTCCCAGGTAGAACAGCTCTGGTGCCTGCCTGAAGCAGTTGCAGTCACTTGAGGGCTTTCATTTGAAACTTTCAGTATTGGAAAATAATTCGTTGTCCTCAGAGAAATTGAATGATTCCTTAGAGAAAAGTCCTCTGGCTTTACACAGCACGAAACAGTAGTGTACAACAGGAATGAAGATACATCTTTAAATAATAGAGGAATTTGTTTGAATAATGGTAAACTCACTGTTTCAGGAGAAAATGTTTTTATAGAGAAAACTTCTATTGATCTGTCACCTTCTATTGATTTTCACAAAAAAAAAATTCTTCCAGGGCTGGCCGTTTAACTGTAAGATACCACGGTTATTTGCCTCTGCTTCTGAAGTCACTAATTGCCTTTTTGCAGCATGCAAAAAGTGTTCTCCAGAGCTCTGCATTTCCCCTGATGTTCAGAGGCTTTGTGGGGTGCTGCGGGAGCTACGTAGCAGTGGGGTGCTTGAACTGCCCGTGGGTGCATGGCCAGGGCTGGAAAGTCTTCTCCTCTTTGCAGAAGCAAGGAGCACCAAAGTACCGGAAGACTAATGATTGCGCACCAATTCTGGGTGTAAGGAACCCCACGGAGGGTGCAGGCAGGGTGAAGGAGTGGCTGGTTTTGGTTGGTTGGGTTCGTTGGGGGTTGCATAGTTGGACAAGGAGGGCAGTCGCCAGAGCTGCTTGCTGGGTTTGCAACTGGGATTCACGCTGGGTGGGCTCCAGAGGCTGGTGCAAAAATGTCATGGCGGTGTCACAGGAAAAAAACAGAAGCAAAGGAGAATGTGGTCTATTAGAGGGAAGAAAAGTGAGCTGTGTGAACCAAATTCATACCACTCCATGAAATCTATGGGTGAAATCTATTATGAATTTAATGTCTGTTCTACTTAAAAAGGATTTGTGGTTGTCCACTGGAGCAGCCCACAGACAGGTACTAAAAATCTGGAAAGAAGTATTTGATTTACCCATTTATTGATCACTTCTATATGCCTTCTTAACATGTTCTTTCCTGCCACCAGTGCATACAGCACCTGCTGAACTCAGGCCTGGGACCAACTGGGACCTTTAAAAGAAAAGACAGCCTGAGAGTACACCAGTTCAGGCTAAGTCAGTAGCATGAAGTTAGTTCAGGTATTATTATACTATAACGTAACGATTTTGGTACTCACAGTTCTACCCTGGAACTGTCCCCTCAGAGCGCTACAATAATACTGGCCTTTGTCATGTGTCTAAATAACTGAGTACCTAATTGTGATTATTTCAGGGGAGTTGCTGCAGAGTTACATTAGCAGTGTTGCCAACAATTTTATCTCTGATCTTGCACATTTAGTATATTAAGACAAAGCTCTGTGATTCAACTGATTATTTTTTAAATAGGAGGTTTTGATCTTATGGTTGAAAATTGAAAGTAAATTGAAGAAAGTAAATTGAAGGGGCATCAAGCATATGTAGTGTCTCGGATTTAGTGGTCTGCATTGTAAGTTTTGGAAATGTTTTGCTTGTACTGTGGAGTAGGGAGCAAATAACTAAGCCCACAAGATTTGTAATGTGATTTGAAGACAACATTTTTGCAAAAATGCTTAGTATTTGTGTTTATCAAAACTATGTTTATGTACCCTGGTACTGCAATAAGAATGAATGTGAACCTTCAGTGACATTGATCTCAGCAAGTGTCCCAAACAGGTTTTTGTAATAGCTCAGAGGTTCTACATATTGTAGAATGCCAAAAAGTACTTCTTTATGTCAAAAAACAAAATAAATCAGAGGATTTATCATTTGAAAGTCTACATGTAGCTGATCATATGGAGCTGTCTTTGCAGACTCAATGTCTGAAGTTCGGCTTTAAGGACTCTACAGAATTTTAACAAAGGTATTTCTCTAATAAAAATGCCACACTGCTTCTTTGGGATATGTATAGTCAGTGCAAAATTTCAGCGTTGTACTGTTTAAATAAGGTACATTGGCATTAGGAGTAGGCTGATTTCATCAGCTCATTTTGCAGGTAGTTGCTATTATTGTTTGTTTGTTATCTGTGGAACTTTTTTGAGTCTAAATCTTTTGTAATTTTGTTACGGTCAAAGGATTGCAAGAGATCCAGCTCATCTACTTTTCTCCAAGGTAGCACCCACTAGTTAAGCCACAATGCCTGCTAGTGCTCATGTTTGTAGGTGGTTACAAACATAAGGTAAAATGTGCTCTTTCAAACAATCTAATCAGTGCTTTAAGGTAGTTTTAAGCTAGTGGCTTTTCCTAATTGTAAGAGACTTGAAGCAATTACTGCAGCCCAGCTGATACGTGGTGACTTTCACAAGCGCAGCGCTCAACCAAAGCAATTACGTTGATCATATGGTCGTGCTCTGTAGTGTGAATCAAAACTGTTTGTATCAATGGTAACCTAATTTGTGTAAAAACACATTTATTTTAGCCAGATATAGATCAGCAGTGTCCATATGAATATATATGAGGAAATGCACTGCATTTGGGATTATATTCTGTCTTTACCAATTTATAGGAAGACTGCGAACTCCTGAGGATCAGTCTGAACTAATGTCCGGTAATGATGCCCTGCGCACTGTGTTTTTGCAATAAATTAAAAAAAGAACTCCTCAAGTGCACGTTTTGTTTTCAATTTCCTTTGTGTTTCTTTTTCTGCCACATTTTTTTCATCTGTTTCTCTTTGTGAAAATCCAAATTCATCAGGAACGAAGGTTAAGTTGAGTTTTCACATGCAGGGTATGTTGACAGGACATACTGTTGGGCAGCACAAATCTGTCTGCCCATGCTTGTCTCCCAGTTCACAGCTGAGATGTAACTGCCTAATCAATTGCTGCATTGCCGCTTGGGTGTACCCCTGTGTGTGGCTCTTTGAAGATTGCTTTTGAGACACTAGCAGGGGTGTAGGCCTGTGGAGGGCTGGCTGTGACAGGCTCCGAAATGCAAGTTATCCTGTTGCTGGGGTAAAGAGGAGAACTGAGGGTGTGCATACCCCCATCAGTACTGCTGCGCTGTGTTAGGAGCATCCCCAGCAGCTGCCCTCAGGTAGTCTTCCTCTGCTGAGTAGGAGGAGGAATTTCTCTACCCATACCAGGAAAGAAAAATAAAACTTCAAAATGATCCTGCCTTCCTTGCTCTTCTTCTCTTGGCCATGGAGAAGAAGAAGAAAGAGTCTGCAGGAGCTTGCAAGGCTGGTGCAGGTCATGAGAAGGTGCTGTGTAGGATCTAGGATATCTGTGTTTTAGTAGAAGGCTGGAAGAAGTTGATGTTGGGAGGGAGTGCTTGGCTGTATTTTATACACAGGTTTAATAGTAAGCAGTGTTACTGGGATGGATGGTGCCTTGAGAGGGACAGTTCTCCTTGTAAGCAGTTGGGAAGGAGTGAAAGAAGGTGTGATTCAGCAGTGGTGCGTATGCAGGTAAATACCAGTCCCTTCCCACATTCCTGATGGAATAGGCACGCTTCAGCTTCTGCGTGCGTTCCCAAAAAAAATCATTCTTTAAGGAGAGGAGAGCTGTAATCTGGCCACCTTTACGCAGTTCAGTTTGGGATTAACCTTGAGTAAAACACTGTTTCCATTGGAAAGGAGTGACTATTTTAGAAAGAATTCTTTTTTTCCTGTAATTCTGTAGGTTTTTTTTTGCATCACAGTTTCCTCACGTTCTCTTTCCCCTTCCTTACCCCTGTAATGAGGAAGCACGCTCTTTGTCAAAAGCGAGCATGTTGTTTTACCCGGCTTCCAGATCATTATTAAGAGAGAGAGGGAGAGAGATTTGGCGGCATGTTGGCGGGGAAGGGAACTGTGCCCGCTATATTTCACTGGGACTGGAGCGTGGAGTAGAAAAGCAGATGTGTGCGGACTGCCAGAGAAATCGCTGACTGCTCCTCGCGCAGTCTGGATTCGGGGAGCTGAGACAAGACGAGGCAAAGCAGGTATGACTGATAACCGTGCCAGAGCCTCAGCACCCGCCGTGCCCATTGCAGGCAGCAGGAGCCAGCGGGGCTCAGCATCCTCCAGGATGGATGTGAGCGTTCGCTGGGGTTTGCGCACTCCGTTTGATTTCTTCCCTTTCACGCCGAACACGAGGAACAAGCAGAAGTTAACTGCCTGGGAGGAAGCTGGCTATGGCTTTTTTTTTTGTGCTGCGTTTCATCTCTTTGTTTTTTGGTTGGCTGCAAAACCTGAAGCCAAAAGATGATGGAAATGCCTCTCCCGGGGGAGGGGGGAGCCGAGCACACCGCACCCCATCTAGTGGCTTCGCCTCGAACTGCCGGCCAGGAGGAAATGCGGCAGGAGGAGGAGGAAGGAGAGGAGGAGAAGGAGGAGGAGGGGGCTCCTGCAACTCGGTAGACTTCGGACGCCACAGCACCTACGTGCTGGGTGAAACAGAGATCCTGAAGCAGCTTCAGGGTAAGGAAGGCGTTAGCTGCCTGTCAGACCTAGGGTGCATCACACACAGGGGACTTGGCACCAAGCGTGAAAAGAGCGTTAGACAGACAGCGATACCAAGCCCTCTGGAACTGGGAACCTTAATTTGGCCTCTGTTTGCCTAAGCGTTAAGATACGATCTCTGATAATATCACATACTATTCTTTGTCACACATCAGTGCATAGAAGGGACGGTGCTGAATTTCTCCTCATAGCATTTTGTTTTCTCTGTTGTTGGGCAAGTAGATCTTGTCTGTCACACGCTACTAAAATCTTCTGAAGACAGAATTTTTTCACAAGGTTTCATTTATAGCGTTCACAACCACAGGGGCCAACTGCTTCATTGGCATTCGTTGTGGCATTTTTCACCATCCTCTTAGTGAAGAGCATAGGCCGTCATTCATCCCATTTCGTAGATGAGGAGCAGGGGTGCAAGGAAGTTAAAGTCAAAGGTATCCTTTATTTTGGAGTGCCCCTTTCAAGACCCCTCAGACCATGCTTTCCAGACTGCCTCTCCCACCTACTTCAGTGAACAGCAGTGAGCACAGAGCGCTCCTGCATCTCAGACATGGGGATCAGAGCAGGCAGAAAATGAAGCACATGTAATTAGTGTTCTCAGAACAGGGGAAACAGGTAGCAGCGAAAAAATTAGCTTAAGGGACTTGTCTAGCACCGCAGTAAAATCAGGTGGCAAAGGCAGGGACAGGATCCTGTCCTTCAGCTCAGGGCACAGCTGCCTTAACTGTGCAAAATCCCGTCTGCTCCTGCAGCTCCCAGCCTCTCCCTACACACCTTCCAGAAGTGAAGCAACCTCTTGCAGTCAGAGGTCTTGTTTGCTGTTACCTGCTTCATTCATAGGGCAGCTTCATCCCCTGCATGGCCATATGGTAGGTGAAGCTGTTGCTGTTTCAAATTCCTTTCCACCCCATCCCATTCCAAACCCCATCCCATGGTCCTGTCTCCTCCTTCATGTCAGCGCTGGAACTCATTTGATTCCTGGGTGAGCCTGCTCAGGTCATTAAACCAATATGAAAATATACTATCTTGTTTTCTGTGTTATTTTTCCACCAGATTATTGCTTTGAAAGGGCTCACTGAAGGGGTGCCGAGGAGAGACTGTGCTGGCACAAAGAGTGGCCTGGATTGCCTGGGCTGTGAGAGGAACAGGGCCACAGCAATGATGGGTTAGACCCATTTAAGTTTTTGGTATCATGCTGTGGTTGTAGTTTCACAACCGTGATAAGCTGATGCAAGTCAGTGCTGCTGCTGATACATCAGTCCTTCCCTTCTTCTCATGGCCTTATGCTCCTGCTAACCCCAATTTGTGAGGCCAGGCAGGAAAGCTTAGTGGGGATCAGATCTGGGTTAAATTCAATGCACCTTAAAAAATAGTGTGGTTTCTTGCTTGTTTATTGCTTGGCTGCATGCGTGCATCAGCCATTGCAAGAGTGATGGGACCTGGGACAAAAAATGGCAGAAGTGTTTCATGCAGTGGCAGCTTCTGAAGGTCTCTGGTGTCCATAGGACTGAACCTTCAGCAAGATGGGCAGTTGGGAAGTGTCATGGTTAGCTGTTTAAGGACCATACCAGCATAAATAAACAGAGGGGTGCTGGAGGAGATGTGCGCTGCAGCCTCTCATAATGTCATAACTTCTGAATGCCCCACATCTCCTCAGCATTTTCATAGACTTGAAGGTGAAACTCCCTTTTCAAGATATGCTGACTAACAGTGCGTCGTGTAGGCTGGCTTTGTAGCTCTGCCATACACATCTCGTGCCTTTTGAATTCAGGCGGTTGCTGGTGACAGTGGAGGCTGTGCGTCCTGGGAACCAGGGGTGTGAAAAGCACAGGTTTCCACCCAGATGTGCTGACAGCAGAGGAGTGTGAAGAGTGTAGGACTTGGGGCTCTGGATCAGTATGTGCTGCTGTGTTTGCAGATTTTGGCATCTTCCAGTCTCGGTCCTGCCATGGTTTTCTCCTATCAGGAGCTATTCATTATTTCTTCCATGAGGAGATTTTGTTGTGTGAAATGTCACACATGAGTGTTTCACCATGAGACTGCTATGATGTGATGAGATGTCGTTCCCCAGTAACATATCATAGAATCAGAATGGTTTGGGTTCAAAGGGACCTTAAAGATCATCTAGTTCCAGCCCCCCTGCCACAGGCAGGGACACCTTTCCTCTAGACCAGGTTGCTCAAAGCCCCATCCAACCTGGCCTTAAACACTGCCAGGGAGGGGGCATCCACAACTTCTCTGGGCAACCTGTTTCAGTGTCTCACCACCCTCACAGTAAAGAATTTCTTCCTAATATCTAATCTAAATCTACCCTTTTTCAGTTTAAAACCATTCCCCCTTGTCCTGTCACTACATGTCCTTGTAAAAAGTCCCTCTCCCGCTTTCCTGTAGGCCCCCTTCAGGTACTGGAAGGCTGCTGTAAGGTCCCCCCGGAGCCTTCTCTTCTCCAGGCTGAACAAGCCCGACTTTCTCAGCCTCTCTTCATAGGAGAGGTGCTCCAGCCCTCTGATCATCTTCGTGGCCCTCCTCTGGACTCGCTCCAACAGCTCCACGTCCTTCTTATGCTGGGGGCCCCAGAGCTGGATGCAGTACTCCAGGTGGGCAGAGCAGAGGGGCAGAATCACCTCCCTTGACCAGCTGGCCATACTGCTTTTGATGCAGCCCAGGATATGGTTGGCCTGGGCTGCAAGCGCACATTGCCAGCTCATGTTGAGCTTCTCATCAACCGTCACCCCCAAGTCCTTCTCCTCAGGGCTGCTCTCAATCCATTCACCACCCAGCCTGTATTTATGCTTGGGATTGCCCCAACCCACATGCAGGACCTTGCACTTGGCCTTGTTGAACTTCATGCGGTTCTCACAGGCTCAGCTCTCAAGCCTGTCAAGGTCCCTCTAGATGGCTCTATGTTGGGCTCTACTTCAGAGACCATAAATCCAGGCCTGAATAGGTACACAGCATATTCCACTGAGGAGCAAGTGTTTCTGAGGTAACGCTCACAGTGGTGGACAACATGTGTCTCCTGATAAATGATCTGTGGGAATCTGTAGGGCATCTGGATGGCTGGGGGCAGCCTTCAGCAGGTTGGCGGGTAAGTAGGGGATAACAAAACAAGAGGAACTGTCAGTTTGAACCTTCCCGCAGGACTGTGCATTACATCCCCTTGCTCTGCATCATACCAGGTTTGGTGTATTCACTTCCATGTGCTTCTCAGACACTATATGGGCAGTTCAGCTGCATGGAGTCATTTCCATGGGGGAGACGGCAGAGGGGCGCAACAGAGTGTGCATAAGTTTGCTATACACTGCGCAAGGAGGATTGTGTCAGGATTTTGGTACAGGAGCATCAGTTATTATGGTGGAAAGGCGGTGTTCTCCTACTTTATCTACACACTGTCGATCCAATTAGGCAGCTTTATTTTGTTATTCAAATGAAATCCAAATGGGTGCTTGCAGCTTTGAAAATATATGGGTAAAATCTGTTCTTGCAAACAGCCAAATGTATGTGTTGCTGAAAACCTAATAAAACATGCTGCCATAGAGTGAATTTCACCCATGGAAGCAGACAGGTCTGTACTCAGAACTTGCATCCAAGTAACTTTAAAACAGTTTATTTCAGGGGGAGTTGAGCATGCCAGTTATTCCTGATATTATGTTTGCCTGATCTGGTACGTCAGCATGAATTTAAGTGTCTTATTTCAGATGCTTACATACGAAAAATTTAGCCTATTAAAACAATTAAAACTGAGAAGCCCGCTGAAAAAGCCTGGCTGGTATTATTACAGAGAATGTATTACAAGAATAACTCCTGACATTTGAGTGAAAAATTTGGTATTTTCATTAGTAAGAAACATCTTCATAATGTGAAATATCATAGTTAATATGAGATACCGTTCACTATGTTTCAAATTATTCCAAGGACTTTCATCTGCTCACATAACTCTTTCTTAGTGCTTATGTTATCTTGAACTGAAGGTAGGTTTGAGGTGGCATTTTACCTTAGCTTACCTGCAGCCTCAGTTGAAGTAGGGACTGTGTCCTAGATGAACTCTGCTGGCCTGTGCCCATCCTACCTGTGATGGCTTGAATGGAGTTGCCGCAAAACTGGCACAGGGATGAAGAAGTTGTGAAGTTTCTGTCTGAGCTGATGAAGTTCTCTGTGGTGCAGCTGGACCAGACCTGTACCAGTTATTTGCTCTCAAAGGTTGCTTTGAGGCACAGATCTTCGTCCTGATAATCATTTGTATCAGAAATAATGTGGCCAGCAGGACTAGGGAAATGATCGTCCCCCTGTACTTGGCAGTGATGAGGCCACACCTCAAATACTGTGTTCAGTTTTGGGCCTCTCACTACAAGAAAGACATTGAGGTGCTGGAGCGAGTCCAAAGAAGGGCAACGAAGCTGGTGAAGGGTCTGGAGAACAAACCTTATGAGGAGCGGCTGAGGGAACTGGAGTTGTTTAGCCTGGAGAAAAGGAGGCTCAGGGGAGGCCTTATTGCTGTCTACAGCTACCTGAAAGGAGGTTGTAGCGAGGAGCGTGTTAGTCTCTTCTCCCAAGTAACAAATGATAGGATGGCAGGAAATGGCCTCAAGTTGCGCCAGGGGAGGTTCAGATTGGATATCAGGAAAAATTTCTTCACCGAAAGGGTTATCAAGCATTGGAACAGGCTTCCCAGGGAAGTGGTGGAGTCACCATCCCTGGAGGTATTTAAAAGACTAGTAGATGTGGTACTTATGGACATGGTTTAGTGGTGGTCTTGGCAGTGCTAGGTTAACGGTTGGACTCGATGACCTTAAAAGTCCTTTCCAACCAAAATTATTCTATGATTCTCTGATCTTAGGATTTTCTGTTTATGGTGACTGCTGTTGGATTGTTCCAGGCTTCCCACACTGAGTTGAGCTCAGACTCAAGGTTGGCACTGATGTGTTACTAGAAAAAGTGCTTCACGTGTTTGCTTGAATTTGAGGTGACAGGGTGCAGTTTGGACATAGGAATGTTAACAGAGGTATTCGCCATCTACTGCTGATTGTTCTCCTCTTTTAACTTTGTTTCATTATCAGTTGAGCAGAAAATACCAGTGGGTGAAAACCCAATGCCTTTACAGTCAATAGCAAAACTCCCACCATGTTCCCTGAGGCTAGAATTTCATACTTACTGTAGTCACTCTTTCCCCACAATTATTAAATAACAAACAATTGAAGTGAACAATTCACAGAGGAATCCTAGTGTTTATTTATATAACCTCCTTGGTGAGTAATAACAAGTAACATACAGTAATAAATACATAGTCTTCCTGCAAATGATGTATGGACCAACGAAAGGTGAACAGTATCTGATATTCTGTTCACAACAAATAATTGGACCAGCTGCGGTCTGGCCAGCGTTTTGGGGAGAGGGCTGGGCATGAAATGAATATTGTGTCTCTGCCATGGGCAAATCCCAGTGTCCTCAGGTGAGTTTGCAGGTGCCTACTGTACTGGAACAAGACATCTTCTCACATTACTCTGCCCTCTGGAGACCCATGGAAATAGTTTTCAAGTAGCTGTAGCCAACAGGTTAGGCTGTTAATGTTGTGGAAGGTCATTATTGACTCCATACGTCCTCTGTAATGACATCCTGGTCCTGGAAACACACTCTTCTCTTGCATCATCTGCACAGGCCATTAGAGATGATAAGCATGACTTCTTGGTGTGTACTGAGTCTTGCTCAAGCTGTGCAGTAGCTGAGGAAGAGATTTATTGGCGTTCCTCATGGTACCTCCTGTATCCCAAGAAGCTGAACGGTTCAGGGCAGTAGAAAAATCTATGGATTTTTTTTTTAACTTAGAGTAGAAGAATCAAGTGCAGTTTCTGAAAGGAGTTTTTAGCAGAGCAGGGGCATGGCTATGGGCTGTATCACAGCTTTCAGATCTCCTGGCACCAGAGCTCATCCCTCCTTCTGTCTTGAGAAATGCCATTCCTGTTCCCCCTCCTTCCCTGCTAGTTAGTGTTAAAGTGACAATAGACAGGGGAAGGTGGGTTGTAAGGAGAAGGAGGAACAGATGACCTCTTGATTAATGTATGGAGAACAACCAGATTCTGTTTCCTAACTGTGCAATTGTTGGCAGAAACTAAGCAAAACTGGGTTAAGACGAACAGCACACATTGTTTGCTAGGTGAGTGAGGTGTGTCGCTGTCACCCCCATACAAAAGTTGGAGGTGCCTTTGGAGCATTGTTGCATCTGGCTGACCTCATAGGCATTATGGTTGAGAGTGTTTGGTTTCATGAGCATTTGGGGAGCTGGAGACTCTTTTTGAAAGTAGGTCCCAGAATATTATCTGGTGCCTTTCATTAAAAACGGTTTGGCATGTGTGAGGAGTTTTTGCCTGGGACAGCTATCCTGATGTGCAGAGTGCTGCTGTGTCTTCCACTTGCCTCTGCATCTGAAGAAAGTTCATGAGTGTCACCTTCTGCACAATGTCACTGATGTTTGTGTAGTGAAGTATTTCTTAGCAAACACCACTGCAGTCTTGGACTCCACTGCCTTCCAGATCATTCTCAAGTATAAATCACCCATTTGGTTTTGACCTAGAAAGCTCTGCATGTTACATATCTGTACCTGAGAAATTGCCTCCCGCCTTACTGAGGGTCTGCAACCAATCATACATAAATTTTATGGGAAGGGAGCTGGTGGGGGTGTTGTCCTCTGTAGGGCTGCTTGGACTTCTTTGTGCTCTCGGTCCAGAAAAGCACAAGTTTGTTAACCATGGGCCTCCCGAGCTTTGGGACGTATGTGTGAGGGGCAGCGGCTTAGAGGAGGTGGTTTCTGCCCGCTCCAGCTACTCTGTTTACATCTGTCCATCTTATGTAATTCTCTGGCACCTATCGCCTTGGTTGTTAAGCATGTTTCTCAGATGACCATGGCTTTTTTTCATCTTCTTCTCTTTTTAGTAGTCTTTTCTCCTTCCTTTTAAATCGGTCTTTAATAAAGTTGAGAATTCTTGCACGGGGTTTTAGAAACATGTGTTATTAAATTTAAAATCTGTTTTCAAAGTGCCTCTATCCTACTCCCTCTAGTAAAGTGACCTTTTTAAATGGAGGGAAGTGGGTTTAGATGACAGTCATGATAAATGCGGTCATGTTCACTCAATAAAATAAGGCCCAGTGCATTTGAGGATAAATCAGTGAAATGTACAGCCCCACCTGTCTGTCTCCATCATTCATTTCCACTGTCACTTTCACAGTGGCTGATGGATCACAGTTGCTGTAAAATTAGACAGCCTTTAATCTCATTTCATCCTGATTAGCTTCTCCTTACCCTTTCCCTCTAACTCACTGACTGACACGCTAAAAACTCACACCGGGCTGTGTTTGAGCGTGGCGTACAAACTTCTCTTCAAATACCCTTTTTGTGGGGCAGGCAGGTGTTCCACTTTGTTGAAATCAAAAAATGAGAAGATGGGATTTTCACATTATTAAAGCAAAACAGCAGACAAAGGCTCATATAAAATTAATGAAAGCAGCAGCCTGGTCAGATTGTGTGAGGGGACAAATTCTTCCTGTTACACCCTGGCAAGTCCAGTGAGTTTCAGAAGATTGTTGCTACTAGAGGCTGAATTTAGCGTGCTCATTGCCAGATAATTTTGACTAGATCTTTGAAAAGTTAGGTCCTATATGAGTGTGTGTTCATAAGTAATTACAGTTTGCAGCACAAGTTTTCTGGTGCTTTCAAGGGGCGTTTTATAGTGGTAAAAAAAATTGTTCATTCCCAAAGTTTTGATTTCTGTGTATAACTCACGATTCTGAGGAACCCTGAAAATGGTCGGGGAAAAAGACTGCGATGTTGGCGATTTCACAGTTTCGAGGCCAAAACTCCCTCCCTCTTAGATGTCCACAGTATTGCTCCATCCTCCCTGTTTTCTCCAGCTCCCTTGAGCCCCGTGGGCGATTCGTGAAACTGACAGCAGAGTTTTCCCCAAAGCTCTGTGAGAAACAAAGGCCATACTAAAGGTCTGCAGTGTTTTATTGCAGTCACCTTTCCTTCTGAGGCCCAAACACTACCCTCCTTTCTGAGGCATGCTTCCCTTTAGCTTTCCTGTGAGTTACGGATGGTGGTTTGGGTCATTTGGGCCCAATCCCCTATCAATGGGAATGTTGCCATGAAGTTAAGTAGGAGCCAGGATTAAGGCCTTAGTTTTCAAGGTTTAATTATCATCATAAGTGTGGGAGTCTTATTGCATAGTTTATATGCATGGGAACAGCAGAAAAGCTTAAAATATAATTTCTTCCTCTACTGGCCTTGTTTGTGTCAATATGGAGGACAAATAAATAAAAGCGTTTGCAAAAATGAAAACACAACATGTGAAAAATATGCATGTGTGCTGCCTGCAGGCGGTTCTTCTGATAAATGCTAGATCTCTCCAGATTGACCAAAGGAAGAGCCTGGTTGAGGGTACAGCCACTGGCTTGGACCTAATTGGAAACCATAACAGAACATTGGATTAGGTAAGAATTGAAGCCCCTGCAGACTGATCCTGGGGAGTCTCTTCTTGAGAGGAAGGGTCCCAAAAAGCATCTAAGGAAGACAAAAAATTTCCCGTGGGAGACCCAAATTCCTTCTGTAGTAGAAGCATCCACAAAATCAAGGGAAGTACTGGGTTTTTGAGAGAGAAGATTTTAAAATCAGAAAATGTCTGAGATTATAGAATGAGATAAACACGACATGGGGGCTAAGAAGATAACAAAAATCTGTTTCATTCTTTTATCCCACTGTAGGAATCTGTAGGTAGTATAAAATCTTGTGCAGTGCCTAGTATAGGATTACTTCCCAGTTAAATAAAGTGTTCTAGTAACAAATAACTTTAATTAATGAACTTTCACTATGTCTGTCTGCCCAATTTAAGAATTGCTTCACTTCCATGACTTGAAAGAGCATAGACTATGAAAATTATATTCGACCTTTACTAGAAACTAAAAACGTACCTTACTTATTCATCATTGCCTTGGCAAAAACTTCAGTAAGAAGCTTAAATGAGCCCGCTTGATCTTTAAGAAAATGTGTCCTAAATAACAAAGCTGTGCATATTTCTTCTTATTATTATTTGCGTGTGCTATACTGCACAACTGCATTCTGAGAAAAATAAAAGATAATAAAACAAATGAAATGAGAGATATATCACCCAAAATAATCCAAGTGTGAGATAGTCTGCCTCTTTTTTTTTTTTTTTTTTTGGCATTGGCAAAAGAGCACAAAGTAAGAGCTGGCCCTGAGTCATATTGATTTCCCACTGCACTGGTTTCCTAAGTGCTCTGTTGATCCGTGTCAAGCAATAAGTTCTCTGCCTGTACATGCACATCACCTCCCCATTTGTCCTCACCTAGATTTAAGGTGCCCATATGATGAGCTGAACAAGGACATCATTTTTCCTACTGGTGTCACTGGGCCAAAACTACTCTATGTGGTATGATAACTAAAGCTGTGTAAGTTTACATTTACCGTATAATATCACAATAGTGCCATATGGGACATCACAATAATATGTACGTATTATTTCTTATTTCTGTGTCTTCGTACTTGCAGTGGAAAATGTAAATTTTAAAAAATCGATTATTGCGACTGTAGTTGGTCCACAGTAATCCAGACACCTCCAAAAAAAAAGGGGTATTGCAAACCTAATGCCACAGTTTTGATCTTTGTTAACAAAGGGCTTCCTAATTAGATGAATAGAAAATGTGTGGTTGTGCTGCTAATGACATTGTACAGGAAATTAAGCGTATACATTTGGAAAAGGCATTAAATCAGCAGGACCTTAATTTAAAAACTTAAAACTGTATGGAAATGCAGCTTGTTCATTGCTGTGTAATAGGAAGCTACTGAACACACTGACTCTTCTTGTGGAAACATTACCATCAGAACAAAGCTGGGCTGAGGTTTTTTTAATGTTTCCTAGCATACTAGGATTCCTAACATCTGCTTATTTTCAGCAAAATATCAGGCAACTTTGCCCCTTTTTACAAGTTATTTTTAGAGCAGCATATACAGCAGTGGGGCAGGTGGGGGGGCACCAAGGGACCAGAATTACAGCTTTTTTCCTCAATTATTTACAAGATTGAATAACATAAGGTTACTAATAAGTGGCTTTGTCTGCTGCTAATTCAGTGGACGTACATGCTCAGGGTGATGCATTCCCCTATTATTTTGTACAGATTTAATCCCAGTGTTGTATTTTGTACCTTTGAAAATACTTGATGGAATCAGTGCCCTGAGCTCACAAAGAATTCTTGCTTTACTTGTAGTTATGCCATATAACAGCGCCCATCACTGTGTCGTGGAAGTGGAAAACTTCTTGTTCGTGCTGGGAGGAGAAGACCAATGGAACCCTAATGGTATGTATAAAATATTAAAAGGCACAGGCAGCATTTGCCTTCCTGTGTCTGTCTGTCCATCAGGTCAGTTGATGTAATCATTAGCAAGGGATTTTGAGAATCCTCAGCCTAATTCTTGAACCTAATAAAGGCTACTTTTAGATATTGGTGTAATAAATATCTGGTACCTTAGCATTAGTATCTCCGTCATTCATCAGCTCCCACATCCCTTGAGAAATGCCACAGGCAGCAGAACAGACTCTTTCAAGTGCATGCACCAGGCAGCAGCTGTTAGGAATTTTAACCTTCATTTCCAGTCTCCTTCCAGTCATAATATAATAATGCAATTGCAGTAGATGAATGCTTCTTTTCTATTGTCAAACCAGATACTCGCAGCTAAAGTTGTTAATGTGTTAATTATCTAGACTCTGAGATTCTTAAACTGGTCTTTTTTTTTAGTCTTGTGCAAGAGCTTCTCATATAGATTATCTGCTGCTACCTTATTTGATTTGATTACTTCATAAATTTACCACAAAGAGAAATTAAACAATTTAACAGGCTTCTGAGCAAAGCGAAAGGAGAATACCATGCCTTGCAAAATTCACAAAATTATCAAGACATTGTTAAAAAGCTTGCACACGAAGAAAGAGTTGTAGTTGTAGCAGTCTGTGTAACAGAGATAATTATGACTGAGAAACCATAAAACAGCTTGCAGGTACACATTTTTACTTTAAAACACCAGAGAATCCAGCTGAAATTACATATACTGCATATATTTTATTGTGAATGCCCCATTTCAGCATCTGCACTAAACCAAATTATAGAAAATTGTTACATCTGTTCACTTCCTAAAACCTGAGACAAACAATCCAGTCCACTCTATAAGCATATTTCGGGTGTAGTTAAAAATATCACTAAATGTCTTAGGAGAAGAGCCCTTCAGTTCTGTTGTTGAATCTCCTTTATATTAAAAAGTAGATAGTATGGTATCATTAATGACAATTATTACCAGGAGCATCATCCACATCCAACAACTGAGGGCCCCTCTTGTGCTTGGTGGTAGGCATATGGATAATAAGAGGCAGACCTTGTTCCAGACAGTTCATCATTAAATGGCCATGTCACATGAAGGATAAAAGAAAAGAAGTATAATTACCCACAATTTCAAGACATGGAAACTGAGTTGCAAGGTGATGGAGAGATGTTAGAAGGGGTACATATCCTGTATCTGAGGTAGGAGTTGAGCACAACTGTTCATGAGGTGTATAGTACCTTAGGTCTAAGTTCGCCTGGGTCAACTCCTGAGCTGAAAATGTTGCTGAAGATGTCTAACAGCATCCTTGTTCTGTGAATACCAGTGCTGTGATTTTTCTGTAGAGAAGATAGGAATAAAAGAGGTAGGAGCATTGCTGATACTGATCTCTCTACGAATTTGGCCTGAGAGAAATGGATCTCACTTGTCACAAAAAGTGGACCTGAAATCATAAACTAGATCCTGTGCTATTGCTGGGCTAGTTATTTCTTGGAACTGACTTGCTCCAAATGTACAGCTACATGGGAACTGCTCGCACGTACCCGCTTGAATTTATGTAAAGGCCCTTGTCTGCCATCCTCATAGCACAGAAGGGGCTTCAGATGGACCTTGCTGGAACTGTCTTGACAGAGCATTACAAGGCTTTCAATTTGAATGAGAATGTGCCAGGTGTTTTTCCAGTGGAAAGAATTCTCTTTGAGATGGGGGCAATGGAAGGACCGCCATATGTTTCTTTAGTCATCAGACCAGCAGATTCTTCAGGAGCTGGGTGAATGCTGAGGAGCGCCCATGCCCCCTCCATGCTGCTCCTTGACTTCCTGACAACCTAGGGAGCGTGGGAGACATATTTTCTCGCTCTTATACATCCTCCTATGGCTATGCCTTTCCAGTCACAAAGGATTCCTGCACGACTAAACGCTGATAAGAGCAGGTTGCAGAACACAGGCATGGAATTAAGACCAACCTTCATAACCTTCAGAGCTCTTCACCTTTTGGCATGGCTGCAGAGACCTTCCTGTAGAGAGCAGAGAGCAGCATCTGCCTCCTTTTGTCCCATCGTCCTAATTTGCTGATACTGACTTCTGATCACTTGTCACAGTTTCTGTGTTCTGACAGGTGCTTCCTAACACGTGTAACCTCCTGACTGATGAGCAAGGCAAAATAATAGATACCATTCTCTTGCCAACTGAAGTCCAAAATTAAACTGGAGTCAAACCACTTACACCAGGCAGCTTAAGTGGGTCATCAAGTCCTTTTCCTGCCATCAAAGCATCATATAGTCCCATTTAGTAGATTTTCTAAGCTCCATTCAAAAAGGAGGATTTTTAGCCCACACTACTCCTGTTGGAAAGCTGTTAAAGAATCCAATTGCTCTAAGTGACTAGGAGCCTTATTCTAATTTCAAGTAAAATGTATTCTTTGACTGTCTAAATCACCTTGTTCTCATGCCAAAGTTGGCCTTTAGCTTAATAGTTTTCCCCCTCCTGGAGATTTGTTCCTCTGATGTATTACAGACAGTGCTCCTATCCCCTTTCAGCTTTTGTTTTCCTAGATGCAACAAACCAAGTTCTTTGTCTTCTGCCACAAGGTAAACTTTCTGTTCCTCCTGTCACTGTAGCAGCTCTTCTTTGTGCCTGTTCTTGTTTGATTTCATCTCCCTTCCTGTGAAGTGACCAGATTTGTATCCTGTATTCCCACCCTAGGCTCACTAAACACTTCGTTTTCTACCCTGCGCTATACAATCTTCTACATACACGGTACTTGTACAGAATACGTGTATGATGCATTATGTTAGGAGGCCAAAATCCCCAAATCATAGGTTTGTATGACAACAATTAAAAAGCTGCTATATAACCACTGACTACTGAAGTCCCTAGTAACTCTGAAAGATGTAGTGAATACAACAGCATTAAAACCTCCTACTAGAAGTCCAAACTTATGATCAATACTTATGTTGTCTTGAAATCCTGTTTTTTTGAAATAGAAATAGATTAATAAATGTCCTAAATAGTAAAACCTAGAGCCAGTCAGATGCCTTGCTGTTACTGTTTTACCTCTTATTGAATATATAGCTCTCAACGCCTCTTTTTCTAAATTGTCTGTGTAGACTAAAGGAATTCAGATAGGGACCAAGAGCAAAGCCTCGCTTCATTAAACCCAGTGGCAAAATGACCAGTTGCCCTTCGTGTATGGGGATCTCACCCTGTGCCTTGAGATGTGTTTGAGTGGTGCTCAGTATAAAGGGCTTTGGTCCTTATTAGGCACCACACTGGTTTTGCAGGGATGCTGCATTATTCATCAGTCTTCTGCTTTATCCTTCTCATATAGAACAGGCTTATACATAGCAAGGGAATGAGTTTGCTTCCAGATGGATTGGTCAACAAGGTTTCTTTCTCCGTTTCCGTGTAGACCATGATCTTAAATTATTACGAATATAAATTCTAGCTGTGTCATTATTCTTCTCTACAATCTTGATGGTCTATTTACACATGCTGAAGTTAAGTGTGGAATGAAACAAGCAAAGCAAGCCAATCCTACAGAGGCTTCTCCGATGCAAAAATATTCACCTTGTGGAATACCCAGTGACCATTTATAGAACTGTGACATATGCAGTTGGGTTATTCTGCTGGCCTGTGAAGCCTCTAATTCAATTTTTTAGTGATGCATACATAAACAAAGGTTTCTGTTTCCGAGATCCTCATCTGTTGAAGTCTCAGGTGTTACAGGAAATTGCCATACACTCTCTTGCTTCAGTTTTCTTGCTTTGTTGTCAATCTGCATGTAAAATGAGGTGAAATCTTAATATCATGAAGACATGAAGACAGTTCTTGGGCTTGACAGCAGGGATAAGCTAGTTAGCTAGTGTATGTTGCTCATGTTTCATATTTTAGCTAACACACTTGGAATAAAACTCTAAGAGTGTGTTCCCCCTTCGATGCACATGTGTAATTCCTTCTAACTTAACACTGAAAGCACATGGTAGAATAAACCATCTAGTGCAAACACTGCATACCCCATGCTAATGGCTTATGCAGCTCCTGGTTATTTGCACAAGGTTTTTTTACCGTGTTCCACATAGAGATGATGTGAGGAGAAAGAAAAGCACATGTTCTCCCTTTGAATTTTTAACTTGACACAGAATACTCTAGTCATAAATATACCATGGGGATGCCCTCTTTTGGGCAGTAATTTTGTTTAATGCTGTGATGTATTGTGGCTATGAAAGTACCACAGCATCTATAAGTAAATTTAAATACACATTTTCAAGATCTTATTACAGAGAGCAAGAATAATCTCTTACCTGCTTTTACTGCTAACAATTGCTAATTCAAACCTTGCAGTGCCCCCATTTGTTGAATTATTACTGTACACATAGTGTAATCATACGTTGTAAAAAGGGGAACCCTTCTTAAAAGCTGTCAACTTGTGAAGTGTATGTAATATATATTAAAATCATGATGTTAAATACATGAAACAAACAGCTGAATGTCAAAATAATCTATCTTTACAGGGAAACACAGTACAAACTTTGTTAGCCGATACGATCCCAGGTTTAACAGCTGGATACAACTTCCACCCATGCAAGAGAGGTAAAAACCTACGTGTTGTTCAATATACGTTTTATCATCCTAGGAGCAGCTAAAGTTTGTCTTAGTTCTGGGAGTAAGGAGGCCTCCAGAAGCATTGAAAATATTGAGTTAAAACCGCAGCATGCAGTTGCGTCCCATTTGCCTCCTGATTTTTTTAAACTTTCCAAATTCAAAACTCCCGATGCCAAATCCTGCAGTGCTAACTCTTGAAAAAAAACCATGGACTTTGTGCAATTACTGGTTGCCTGAGTATGGTCTGAAGGATTTTTCTGAAGTCTTCATAGTGTCCTGTCGTGTTCCCTCACTGAAGCATCATGATGAGTTTGAAGTAAATAAGCAGTATAGTCAGATATCTTATAGGGAACTGAAGCCTTCACGTGTTGACCCCATCCTGTTTCACCATGCCAGCCATGAAGACCTCTCCTCAACGTGACTCACCTTGTCAGAGGACTCTTAATCCTAGGTGGTCTTTGAGTGAAGTTGCTGTCAGCTAATGCATATTGGAGTATCATATATTTTAATCTTAACTGTGTACCAAAGAGCAGAGGTACATATAGACTTGAGCAATGACTGGTAAAAATGGTGTAAACTTAACTGTGGATCCCAAATCCTACCTTGGCAGGTAAAAAGTCCCCCAAAACTGAACTGAAATGGTGCATGTTTCCTAAGAAGAATCTCAAAGGCAGAAGATCCAACGTTATAATGTTTTATGAAAGAGCATTCAATGTCCATCCTTCAATTCAACACCCATCTTCTCATGAATCTAATGTACAAAAGGTCTCACACCACCTTCCTAAGACACTTTCGTTATTCCACGTGCTGTCAGTATTATAGCTGGTTTTCTCGTGGTTGCCCCCAGTGTTCAGGTGTCTGGCAGTCATAGATATATTGAACTCAGTGCAACCTTGCAATTCAAGGTGTGTATTACGAGATGCATGGAAATATGGCTGTCCTTTCAAATTTTCAGAGGTAAAATGTCAGTCTGCAGAGTTTTTGAAGGGCCTTTGTTCAGGAGGATGTAGTTTGATTGTCCTAAGTCCATATACAGACCCATGTGCGATGCTTGTCACCAAAAAATACTGCATTGTACCACTGCATAAAAAGGCACAAGTGGAAAAGATCTGAGGAGGTTCCCTGTGGGAGCTGAGTGAACTGATAAAATTAGCCATATAAATAGAGATAAGAAGAGGATCACTATTCATCATAGTCCCTGGCTTCTCCCTCCCTCCTGCCAGGACTGTAGGGCGTCCCCACAACTGAGTTATTTACCTTAAAACAGAGGGATGCCTTCCCCTCTGGTTCAGCTCCCCAGACTGTCACCACCAGCTCAGATGTTGGCATGGGACAGGCAAGACGTGAGGTGTGCGTGAGATTGCGCATCGCCATTCAGGTCATCCTCAGTGAACTGGGAGGCTGACTAGTGTTTGTACGGAGCCTGAAGCTCTTCTCTGGAGCCAAATCTGT
Organism: Nyctibius grandis; assembly: GCF_013368605.1. Taxonomy (NCBI): domain Eukaryota; kingdom Metazoa; phylum Chordata; class Aves; order Nyctibiiformes; family Nyctibiidae; genus Nyctibius; species Nyctibius grandis. Next base: position 64,128,967 of record NC_090660.1, on the reverse strand, counting down.
GTCCTCATTAGGCCTTCTGGGTATCTGCAAGCAAAACTCCTGAGTGGCATGTGTGCTGGCTGAACGGTTGGATTTATTTGGCTGACAGACCTCAGAAGGCAGAAGTGTAGGTAGTTGAGGGTTGGAGAAAGCAGACAGTAAGCATTTTTCCACCTCCACAGTGGCCAGTTGTGTTTCACTAGAAAATCAGTTTATAATTGCAGGTGCTGAATATGACCTGCCTTGTGCTCTGGTGGAAGCTGCTGCCTTCAGCCAAGAGTCAGAAACTCTGCTGGGTGTTGTGATTGCTTAGCAGCTGCCCAGTAATAAACTGTAATGCATTAGTGTCTCAGTGCTTTACAGTGTTATTTAAATGTAAAGGTCCACTCATACGTAGTTCCTTCTACAAGTGGCTTTACTATGACAATGTTAATTGTCACCTCTTTTGTTCAGGATACATAACTCATAGGCTTGCCCATTATTTTTCTGTAAAGGCTCCTAAGCTTTGGGGCTATTGTTGGAAAACAGGGATTTTCAAATGACTTTCTAAAATGTTTTTAATGGTTTATTTGCTCATCCCTAATGACTTCCTCAGAGTTGTTGCAGCCTTTAGAGGTAGAGTCTGGCCTAGTTTTTAGAAGATCATAGAAACAAGAGAGGGCTTTGATGCAGTCTCTTTTCCCAACTCCTTTAGTCAGATAAAGTTCCCATTAAAGTCAACAGGCTATTCTTTCCCCGCTAGGAGTACAGGGTCACACCCTGTCTCTGCTGGCATAATTCAGGCACCATTGACAAGACAGACTATTTAATGGGTTTTTCTGAGTCATTATGGTCCATCAAGTCAAAACCTACTTAGGAATTTTAGTCTGAGAATAATTGTCTGCATAAACTGTAATAGCTCCTTTGAAATGACTGCCAGGTAAATGTGGGTCTCATTCACAGGCAGTATATTCTCAAGTTGAAAATCTGTATGAAATATTTGATGACTAAACTTTTGTCTCATATGCTGAAATCCATATCTGATTGATTTTACTGTATGAGCTATAAAGAAAAGTCTAATCCCATTATGGATTCAGAGCCATCAGTGTATTTTCTTTAAAGCCCAGTTTGGTTTCTTCTCATTTAAAGAACACCTCAAAAATACATGCTTTTGAAAAGTATGTGCTATTTTCAGGTGTGCTTTGTTTAGAGAAGCAGCAAATGACTCATCAGCTTTTGAAATACACATCTGCCTGACGATGCAATAAGAATGGGCTGCTTTTTGGAGAGCAGTTCAGTTAGACTAACATGCCTACTGAAGGAGCGGTCTTTGTAGCAGATGGATCTGAACTTGTGGCATGAGCCTCAGCTGGACATTTCAGTCAGTACTATTGCATCTTGCCAGTGCAGCCCAGAGCTGGACAAAGTGTGTAGAACATAGTAACATTTAAAACACCTTCTTTTTTCTTACATTCTGAGTTTTTGTTTAAAGATCAGCAAAGAACACAGCATTGTACCAGGGCCTGAAGAAGCACAAGTGGAAGTGAGCATGACAGCATCCTCACTGAGGCTGAGTGAACTGAGAAAAGAAGGTGCAAAAAAAGAGATAAAACAATTTCACATTTTATTTTAGTCTTTGACTTTAATAATAGTAATGTTAACCCTTATTAAGATGACTTTAGTTTTTAAAAAGTAAAGCATACACTCTGAAAGTGCCTCTGAAATCATGGCCAGATACTGCAATCATCAGTAATAGCATTGGTAGTTTTAAACCTCACACTGGTAGTCGTATTTCTTGTTTCAGGGCATAAATTCATCATCTGTGGAAATCAGAAAGAAATTCTTCCCGTTTATGTGTGTGTACTTACTAGAAGTTAGTTGGGTTGACTATTGAGTGAAGGGATGTGAAGGAAAGGCATTTCAGAGGCCAGTGAACATTGAATACTTGCAGGTCCTGAAGAAAGCCACAAAATAATTGTCTTATTGTCCATATTCAGATCCTGAGGTGCATTCCAGTTATCTGATTAGAATGGATAGTGTCTTCCCAGTTTTGTTGGAAAGTTGTCGTGCAAAGATTGCTGTATCCTGTTTTAATCTGAATCATATTTTACAGCAGTTTAAAAAGTAATCACTGGACAGCATGCCCCTGACACACTGTATCACTGAAAAGTAAAAAACCAAAAAGCTTAAAATATTTGTGGCAGGAGCTACTGAGTGAATATTCACATCGAAGCGGAAGAGGGAAGCGTGCTGACGCTTTCATTTTTGCTCCTTATAGTGACACTGTGTGGATGAAACAAGGAGTACACATACAGAATAATGTCAGTGAAATCCTAGTTAAAATAGTAATGCCTGCAAGTTGTACCTACCTCTGTCTATTTATTTAAACCTGAACTAAAAAAAACATGGTGAGAGCAGTTCATTAATTGCTTTGTCAGAGGAGGTGCACAAGGACAGACGAGTGGATGCATGAGCACCCCAAGCATTGACGACAGGCACCCTGTGGGTTTGTGCTTTTCGGCTGCCGGACATGGGAGGTTCAGAGAACATGTGCCCACCCGTGCAGGCTCTCTGATGTCTAATAGGATGTGACCTCTGCAGCTTTTCCTAGTTTTGGGGTTGCTATGGGCTGTCTTGCCTCTGGCCTGTCATATACTCATAGGAAGCATATAAGCACTTGATTGCCTCTAAAACCTATATCCTCTGTCAAATCATAGTGAAATCAGCCAGCAGGTTTTTGCTGAGGAGACAACACTCAGGCAGACATGGGTACACATACAGTGTAATCAAATAAGCTTTGTTTCCATAGAAAATCAGGCTAAAAACATAGATGCACAATTTGCTGCCCAACCATGCAGAGCAATATATGCCGTCAGCTTCTATCTGCCCATTGACAGGTAAATTAAATGGTCTTATTTAATTCGGCAGTATTGCTGGAGGCGCTTAGCAGTACTCCTGTCCTCCTATTGGCCTCTTTTTTTTCAGTAGCCTTAAACCTGTGGTGGTGATCCCACTCCCACTCAACAAGGGGTGCTGTCCTGCACTGTCCAAGTTGCCCATGTGCAGGCAAGGTGAATGCAAAGAGGTGCTCAGTGACCCTGGCTGGTGAGGAGCCCTGTCAGGTGTGCACCAAATCCAAAAAGTAAGGCCAGAAACAGGCAGCGTTGTGTCAGATGTGCTCCCTGAACGCCCAGCCAGCCCTGCTGTTTCCATGGCTGTATTTTTGGGTCTGCCTGACCTCTCCTCCGACTTACAAACCACCAGCCAGTCTCAGCCACATTTAACAAAGAGGGAAATGTCTCCAGAATGTTAAAGCATATTGCAAATTTTGTGGAAATAGGCAGCTGGGTAAAGGAGAGAGATCTTATTTGTGCCTTCACTGAAGGAAATGCTCCTGAACGCGTGCCTGGCTAGATGGCATGTTAGAGGCATGGCACCAGGGTTTACTAAGCTCGCCTTGTCATGGGATGACTATAGTGAAGTCTGGGGAGGAGTTGGGACATACCAGAGCTGTTAATTGCAGGGTGTTGTGCTCTGTACATGGACCACCGCTCATCCTGAATGCCTTGCAGTGGTCTGCGGGATCAAGCCCTTGATGATGCAGGTGACCATCGAGCCCCCAAGATTTACTACGCAGTTCAGGAGTGCAATATGCAGCTGCTCCTGGATTCAAATTCGGGTGCCTGGGCAGAAACCAGAGTGCATTGTGTCAGCCACAGAGCGGGGTTTGGCAAGCTGCAGCCACACTCCAGCGTGCCTGCCTTGTAGGAGCTGTCAGAGCTAGACCTTGCCGTGCCTGACCCACCTGCTTGTCTCTGGGCTCACACGCCACTCCAGTTTCAACCAGGAGAAAATCTGAAGTTTGGGACTGACAATTCTTGTCATTCAGCATTTTGTACAGGTCTTCATCCTAGCCTAGCTGTGCTCTTTTGCAGTTTTCTTTCTAGTATCATTGCAGCTTAAAATTAAAGGCTTCTACCCTAGTAAGCCTTCCTGCTTGCTGAATAATCCAGGGATCTTTCCCTGAAAGTGGATTATACCAAACAGGGTCTCTCAAAATTGTCTCCTGCTCTATTTTTACTTCAGCAACAGACACTCATCGTTAATTTTGGAGGCACGAGGAAGATGAACTAATATATGCCTAGCAGTCCTGACTAGAAAAATTAATTATTTTCCTGCATACCTGAGTTACATGTGAAAGCAGACAGGTGGCTAAAACTTTTCTCAGAGTTAGTTGGATGGAGACAGACCTCTTTTGATTTAAAGGGCAGAAATGTAATATTGTGACTAGCATAAGGAAAGTTGTTCTGTTTGCAGTACTGCAGAAAGAAGAAAAAAATGATAATTGAAGAAAAATTTTGATGATGTGGTTCTCTTAGTAAATTGGGAACAATGACCCTTGAAGGACGATAAAGAAAGTGAATGTCAAGATAATTTATTATTGTTATATTATCTACCTCATTTTTCACTTTGTCTTACTGAGTTGTTATATCCCTTATAAGGTAATGCCCCAAACATTAATGAGCACCTTTTTATCTTTCACGGGTGTGAAAAAGCAAGAAACAGCTTTGAAAGGGGGTATTTTCTGCCACGTTTATGTGTGCTTAATTGTTTTGATACCAAAAATGAAGTATTTATTTGATGTGGAGCGTGTATTTGATTAGTAAAGCAGCCACAGTCTCTAGGATAGCTGTAAGCATGTGAAGCTCCTGGACACTTGAGCTCTGAAGTAGCATTTGAAGGAGCAGCTATCTTAGTTTGGGGAATCAGCTGGAGAGGCAAAAAATGTGGTTGACGTGGCTAATTGGTTTGTTGTTGGCTTGTTTTGTTTTGTTCTGCCCTGTCCTCCAGGAGAGCCAGTTTCTACGCCTGTCGCCTTGACAAGAACTTGTACGTAATCGGTGGAAGAAATGAAACTGGCTACTTGTCCAGCGTGGAGTGCTACAATCTGGAGACAAACGAGTGGCGTTATGTGTCTTCGTTACCACAACCTTTGGCAGCCCATGCAGGAGCTGTTCACAATGGCAAGATATATATTTCAGGCCAGTGTCTTTTATAATTCCTGCTATATAGCAAAAAAAACCCCAAAACAACAACAAAAACCCCAGAACCCAAAACCGTAGAGCTAAATTCCTGCTGCAGCGCAATGTCTATATTTACATTAATTAACAGAGATATATTTACTTTGCAGGAGGTGTTCACAATGGAGAATATGTCCCCTGGCTGTACTGCTATGACCCTGTGATGGACGTCTGGGCCCGAAAACAGGACATGAACACAAAGCGAGCAATCCACACTTTGGCTGTAATGAATGATCGACTGTATGCAATTGGAGGAAACCATTTGAAAGGTCACATTTTTACTAGTGAAAAAGCATTCCAGTGTCCTCTGTCTCCTGATAAAGAATATTTTTGTTAGACAGTCATTGTTAAATACATTAAAAACCAGGCAACACAATTTAACAGGACACTTGAGCCAGCAATTTTAAAAACATTTAATGCAAATTATTTTAAAATTATAACAGTACATTAAATATATGAGTAATGAATGCTTTAGATAATAAAAATGGGAGCTTCCATTACTCAAAGGCATGGACAATTTGTCATTACCAAGAATTCAATGAAACAAACAGATTATTCTTTGACCCGAAAGTACCAGCGATATTTTCCTCTGTAAATCATTTTCCAAAATGTGCAGTTAGAGAGCTTTATTCAGAGCAATACACAAAAACAAGCTCCTGATTTAATGAAGAGAAAAAAAAATCTCCAGCCATTAAATATTAGGACTAGGCTCTTTAGATCCCTTTTTAGTATTAAATGTAGCTTGTTAATTATAATTCTTTTTAGAGGTCTCTTGTTTTCATCTTTTGAAAGGTCTCATATTAAAATAACTACTGCTTAGGCATCTGGTATTTTTGTCTTAATACCTACATGCCGTTGCTATTACTGCTAAAGAGATTCTGCATAATCCAGCCACTTAGACAAAAAGCACAGCTCCTGCTCCTTTGTCTCGTGACAATATTTGACAGTTTATATTCACATTTTTTCTTCTTTCTCCTTTCTTGCTTAAAAAAAAAAAAAAAAGGCCTCACAACAACAACAGAGAAAATTGTAATGCAAAAGAAAAACTGATGTTAACTGCCAGTAACACCAGGCCATGTACCTGTATGACTCCGGCACCCAAGTCCCCGTGTGACTCTGAAGCCACGGGCTGCTTTTGAAGATCTGAGTGACTGTGGAGCATGTAGGGGACAAAGTCTCAGATGTAAATTTTCCCTGGTAAACAGTACTGGTGCATAAGCCCCTGCAGCCAGGTGTAGGGCTGCTGCGCCTCCACTCCCCACCCCAAGATGTGATGGGTGTCCCTGGAATGGACTGTACAGGAGGAAGAGAGTAAAAGCTGGCTGCACACCTGCACCTGCAAATTTTGTAGAGGTTGCAGAGCTGCACAGTGTTGTCTTTTTCTCCTACTAAAGTAGAAGTCAACATGTCGCACCCCTCCTATAGCTAAAGCACATGCTTTGGTTTGCATAGGCTTGAATTGCTTCCATCCTGCCTTCTCCTTTTTTTCACCCAGTTTTACCTACCATCCTCTGGGGAAGAAGGAACTTCTAGTAAACATTGCATTTTTGCCTCTACAACTGTTGCCCTAGGTGCCTTTGTTATGTATGAATGGGTCACTGTTGTGAGAGGTATTTAAACTCTAGGCTTCTGGAAAGCTGCCGGCTGGCTGGTAGAAGGGCTTTTTGGAAAACTGGTTTATTCTGTACAGTGAAACAAAAGGAGGAGCTTCAAGGAAAGGGAGGAGGGAGAGGACTGAAGTGCGGATGAAATGCTACAAGTTCTCCGTGGGGGGGAGTAGCAGGGCTCCATGGCAAAGCCCTCCTTTGTGAAGCTGGATCTGTATGCTAGTGTCAGCAGTGCATTTACCGCATCACAGCTAGTCATGTGCGTACCGCGGTTTATTACGGAGCTTTTGACAGATTCTGGCCATGCAGCGGTGGCCTTCCTGTGGCCCCTTGAAAACTTTACAGCAACAAATTATTTCATCACGGCTATATATTCCTGACATAAAGAATACTTGTACAAGCAGTATCATTGTGAAGTACCAATATCACCAAATGCCCTTTTCCAGAAAATCTCTTTTCTATCATGCCTTGATGGAGAAGACAGTAGGGTCAAGTAAAGCATCCGAGCATATTAAGAAAGCCATAATTTTACTGTGGTGCTCTGGTAAAGAAGGTAGTTTGAGATAGGGAAATGTCTAAATATTGGAGCAGGAACCAAGACTCCTGGGTTCTATGTCCATGTTCAGCTCACTTAATTGATACTGATTGATACAGCTTGAGAGTCTTGAGCAGAGACCCATCTGCCCTTTGGTAATGACAAAGCAGCAGTCGCATGGAGCCTTTTTCGGTCTGTTAGGGAAGGATGGGGCCACCGGATTTTTTTGGTTACATTTTCTGTCACCTGAAAGACTTCATCACATCATAGCTGCGTGCTTAGGGTACACCTTAAATCAGCTTGAAAATTGAAACTGGTCCTGAACATCGTGTCCGTCATGCTAAGCACCTTGCCCCTCTGGAACAAAGTGGCATCTGTTGTCTAAGTTCTACCTTGACTCGTTAGACGTTGATTTCTGAGCGAGATTTAATCTGTTGACTTTTGAATAGATTAGATCCGCTGACCTTTGTAAAAGACTGCCAGGACAGTCTTTTCCTACATGTTCAATCTTGCGTTAGCACTGATACATGAGGAGAAATATTGCTTGAATCTGCTTTCATCATTGATAGCTTATTACCGAGTGTTACTTTCTGATCTGTTTTGGTTTTATATGTACTTATGATTTGTAGAAGACTGTAGAACTAATGGTAAAAGCTTTCAACAGATGTATTTGAACCAAAATAATGAGACTTTAACGTTACAGAAGATGGCTTAAATGTATATGGCAGTATTTTCTAGAAGTAAGTTTAACAATGATGTTATAATTGTAATAATATAATTGTAACTGTAATTTAATAAATTTAACAGTAAAACAAATAATAAAACAGTATGTCATAATGCACGTTCTCTTTTCTCAATGTCCTCATCCAGGTTTCTCCCATCTCGACGTAATGCTTGTGGAATGCTACGATCCAAAAGGCGACCAGTGGAATATCCTCCAGACTCCTATTCTGGAGGGTCGCAGTGGCCCTGGCTGTGCAGTCCTTGACGACAGTATTTACCTTGTAGGAGGCTACAGCTGGAGTATGGTGTGTACCTGCTTTCTGCAATGACCCTTCCATTCCTTCTGAGCTCTTGCGGCCAGTGCGTGTATTACTCAGACGGGATGGAGAGGAGACGAGAGATGAAGTAGCTTCAGGGGCAGGTTTTAGTTTGGTTTTCAACTTGCGGAGAGCATGGAGTATCTTTTCACCTTTGTGCTTTTCTATTTAGATGAGTTATTATCAGTTTGTATTCACTGATATGGAGTAATATAAAAATCAGATGAAATTTGGCAAAAGTGATTGATGGGACTGTATCCTTATAGCTCAGCTTATAAGGTGCTTGTAAAGGACCCTGTTTTGCAGAGGCTGGGTGCTCAGCCCATATGAAAACCAAACCTCTTGAAGGACTCCTAAAGTAGAGCTCAAATCCATGAGTCACTTTGGAACATCTTTAAAGCTGATGTGTGACTTGGATTTCACCAAAGCCACATTTAATACGACTTTTTTTTCAATTACAGGGAGCCTACAAATCTTCTACTATTTGCTATAGTCCTGAGAAAGGGACTTGGACAGAACTAGAAGGAGATGTTGCTGAGCCACTTGCAGGACCCGCTTGTTCAACTGTCATATTGCCAGCCTGTGTACCATACAACAAATGATAATCAAGGGGCACTGACACGAACACTGATTGCATTTGGGAAAATGATGACGGGTGACGTAAATATTTTATTAGAACAGGATTCCTGTTAAAACGAAGGTACCATAATTGACCCCTTATTCCATATTTATGCTTTAGGAGCAAACAAAAAGAAAACAAAAAACAGCTGTTGTCCCAGCTCAGATAGATGCCGGTGTCTTATGAAGCAAGTAGCTAAAATACACCGAACATTACATGCTGACAGACTGCCATTTCAGACTGATTTTAACTTTTTCCTGCTGCAGAGATATTCCTCACATCAAATTTAACTTTAAAAAAAATGAAGGCTAAGTGTTCAAATACAGACTGAAGAGACAGGATCAGTATTGTGCATTGTATCTACCTGCATGTGATCTGTGTTGAAGTCATGAGGATGTTGTTTTCATGAATGCTTCAGAATTCAGATAGTGAAAAGCTCACACTGCATTGCAGAATTGTCTCCTCCTCTGTAATCCTAACCTACAGCTACTTCACATGCTCTGCAAGCAACACAGCACCAGAAGATTATAAAAGGTAAAGAAGCATCATTCAGTTTTTGCACAGCTTGGCATCTAATACGCTCTGCCTTCCCAGTCCCCATGTGTAAGTGCTGCAGAAAGCAGACTACAATGAAAGCCATGCTTTACAGAGCACTTCTTGCAATAGCAGCTTAGGGATTAGGATCAAATTCTTCTAATCACACTTGTGTAAAGTCAGAGTCATTTCACTGAAATCACACGGAATGACTGTTTTTAAATTACTATAACAGAAATTTGGTCCTACACCTTAAATTCTGGGTTCGTAAATTATTTCTATGACCACTTAACGAAGCACCAAACTCTTTACTTACTTTTCACTAACCTGTTAGATAGGAGCATCCATGCTAATCACTTCCAAAGACAAGATGACTGCATTTAACTGTAAATGTATTACTTTGGACTCTTAAATGATTATGCACAATTTTGGAGAGACACTGGTAAGTAGTTAAAATACTCCTGTGTGGTTGATCTTAAAATGTACTCTGAAAGATTTTTACTATTGATCCAAAGTAATATGAGGCTAGACTTTCCACTGCCTTATAGCCTGTGTAATTATTTACACATTGCAAAGCGAGTTCAGAATGCTACCACATGGGACCAGCAGCATTTAGGACTCGCTTCATGAACCCGTAGTTGCTTGCACAAATCAGGCTATGTTTTAAGCTTTTGTCTTTCTGTCCTAGCTTTGCAAAAGCAGTGACAAAATCTGAGCCTGATTCTTCACCACCTTGCAGTTAACATAATCATCTACACCTCAGCAAAGTATATGCATAATTTTTCCATTGTGGTTTACCGGTGCTGCATCCATTACCCTCAGGACCATCCTCTTCACTGGTATAAACTGACATTGCTCCATTGAAGCCAATGGATGTACTTTAGTTTATGTCAGCTAAGAATCTGGCCTTTAATTTGCCTAGTTGTAACTGGCTGCACCAGATAAAAGGCAAAGGAGACTCAGACCCTGCATTTTCGAGCCTGCACATATCTTTCACGATAGAACTTAATGCTAGTGCATTAAGCAAGGAGCAGGCAACTACTGGAGGTTGGTTTCTGATGCAGAGGCAATAGATGGGAGGACAAATTCATTATTTGCTTTGCAAAATAGAAAGAGGGCAAATGTACACAGAAATTACACTATATATTGAAGCTTGAGAGCAATATAAATAATGGAGAGCAAATACCATGGGACCGTTTCTCTCTGGCATCCGTCCAGTTTTATTGCAGTGCAACTCCCTTGCTTGCAGCAGAATTACACAGTTGTAAAATTGGAGTAATGCAGTAAAGACTGATACCATACAAATGCAATAACTCAACTGATGAGGTAGCTGCACGCCTGGAAAAAATTGTTTAAACAAAATAATTATCTGAAGATACTAATATTTGAATGTGCTGTTGGGGAGTTTTCCGGTGAGCATCACTAAGGAACTCATAAAGGCAGAGTGTATATCCTGAAATCTCAATCCATTTCTACTATATAGTGCAATCTTAGTTGGTTTTGTATTTATTTATATTGTTCAGATCCAAGGGATCCCTTGTAAAATACATTTGGTGCAATCATGACTTCTTCTTTCCTTTCCTGTTGAAAGTATATAAATATAAATATATATAAAAAGGAAACTGTTAAGATACTAAATGAGGAAACCTTGAATGACATTTAAGATCAGGATAAGGTCTGCCATTAAACACTGACTGTCACCTGTCTCTACTAAAACGTACCATTTTTAAGGGATATTTGTTGTCCTTTTAAGTGGTTCTTTTTTTTACCAAGGTAATTTAAAGATTTCTGAGGACTGTATGTAAATCTTTCTATCTTTCGGGAAGGCATGACCAAGGAAAGTGCTAACTGAGTAAGTCACACAAAGAATGTAAATTTTGTACAGTACTAGACTGTGTAAATGAAGCTTGCTTGTAGGGGGGAAACTTTAAATAAAACTTTATGTACTAATTCAACTGTCTGCCATATTCCTACTTATAAAGTGTATGTATAAATAATAACTACATTAAATTCTTTGGAACTTTTTTATCATGTAGATGCGTAAACTTATTTCATTTTGTGGCCATACAGAACAGTCTCATTGTTCTCCAAGTGTCATTACACAGTGCTTGTAAATGCAGCAACACAGTAAAACGTGGTGAGTCAGAGTCCTCCCCTGAGCCCATGTGCCTGGCCTGTGCTGCCAGCAGGGAAAGCCCCACCTGCGTGCCCGCAGGCAGGGTCAGACCTCAGAAGCCTACAGATGTGATCCTACGCCTGTGAAATGCCTCTGCCTTGCACTGCTCGGGCCGTTCCTCCATCCCATGGTAAGGTAAGTGAAAAGGACATGGCTCCGCTAAATGCAGTCTTGCTTTGGGGAATTTCATGCTAGTTGTGGCAATTTCTTCCCTCTTCAAAATGTCCCTCCTATGGTGACTGACCCTTCTAACTATGGGTATTTCCATTCTTGGAGGGGAAGTGCTGGCACAGGTGAGCAGTAGAGGAGTTGGGACAAGAGGTATTGCCAGGCTGAGAAGACAAGGTAAAGGCAGAGGTTTTACCAGGAAGCAGAATCTTTATCAATACCAGTTAGTATATACTACATATATTATTTATTCGTGCCTACCAACCTTTGTCATGGAACAGAACCTTCCTGTGCAAACCAGGTGGGTGCACTGAGCGAACAAAAAGGCAGTCCCTGACCCCCAGGCTTATAGCAAGTGTGACCTGTGCCTGGGGGTGGCTGAGGGCGCAATGAAACAGCCTGGCCTAACAAGAGGGGATCAGTCCTGTTCAAATATTTTGTGAGGAAGGGAAAGATGGGCCAGCAGCAACTATGGTAAGATAGCATAATGAATAGGACTGTTTCATTAACGAGTTTATTTCAGAAGAGAACGGAAGGAAGAGAGGCTTATGCTTTTTTTTTTTTTAAGTAGTGCAGGAGAAGAAGGAAGAGGAGAAGCTGGAAGCAGTAGGCAGAGATTATATAGAAAGGAAGGGAATGAAGTGAGAAAGAAGAGGTAAGAATGAAAGGAAAAATAGAAAACAAGAGCCTGCGAGAGGAGAAAGTGGGAGGTTCTTGTAGCTCAAGAGCACAGAGAAAGTAAGGGCTAGAGTAATGAGGAAGGCAAAGACAGTTTCTGAGAAGCACACATCAGAGCAAGCCTGGAAAGAAATGATAGGAGAGGCGATACAAAGAGCAGAAGAGAAACACAAAATGCAATAAAAGAGGACACGAAATAAACATGAAACTAAATAAGCACTTGGTGATGGTACTGCTCCTATTTTCTTCAGCTATTCATTTACAGTGGTCTAGCTGTCAAGCAGAAGGATCAAATCAGCAGAGTACTTAGGTGTTGCAGTGTTCAGGTTTTCAATGCACGGACTTCAGCGCAACAGAGATCATGAGAAATCATGAGCGGCACCTTTCTGTAGTGCCTGGGCTGCGGCAAGCACCCAACTACAGCCAGTACCTGTGGCAAGGGAGGTGAGCTGCTGCTGGTGGTGAGAAGCACAAGAAGAGCAGATGTGTCACAAGCCTCGTTCCCCGCTGGGCTGGAGGGAAGCATCCTTTCCATTTCTGACTCTCAGATGTGAGTCGTCTTAGGGAATTGGATACCTGGAGTGTTCCTCTGTTCTTCCCTGCTGTCCCTCCTGATAAACATTTCTCTTCTTCTCCTCAGTGTGACAAATTTGCCTAAGTACTTTAGTGGAGCTGGGCCTGGAAAACAACAGACCAGTGAATGGAGCTATTTCCCTGGCCCTGAGCTGTGGTCCTATCCACTGCCCAAGAAGCATGAGAAGGCTGGGTTGCTGCTGACTTGCAATCCATACGTGTGCCCTTAAGGAGGGCAAAGGTGGCGTTTCAGAAACGTGCTTTTCATCGATTATAGCATTGTATTCAAGGCACTGTGCACCCACCTCCCAAAAGTCAGCATTGCTTTCCTTCACATGTTTGTCCCCCTTGCCATTTTTAATACAATGATTTACTGTGTTAGCTGCATCTGTGAGCCAACTTCTGAGAAAAATCCATGCCAAACCTCATTACATATACTGGTTTGTGTTGTATAACAATCACTCACCAGCATAGTACTCTAGTTCTCTTGCTTTTAAGGGACAGACCATATTTCAGCTTGCAATTTAAACGGAGCTTTCCAGTACAAAGGAGACAGGAATCCCAAACAGTGCTAAAGAGGGTAAGACAGTAATTGCCAACGTACACACTCCTGAGCAGTTTTCAGATACATGTTCTCATTTCTGTTGTTAGCGTGGCAGCGGAAAAGAGTCAGTGTTTCAGCCTCTCAGGTCCAGACCAAGGAAGCAGCAACAGCAGTGCTGGAGGTCAGAGTGGTTAGCGGGAAGGGAAAGTACACTAATGAATTCTGGAGGGCTTGTAATGCCATAAAAGATTCAGTTAATCTGCAGCATAGATGTTGATCAGAGAAACTGAACATAACTCTCTGGACCTTGTCAGATGTATTCTGTGCATGTCAGTGTTCCACACCAATTACAGATTTTAGAAGACGCTCTCATGCAAAACTATGTGCCCTAATATATAAGCCAGCTCAGATGTAACTAAAATGAAAATCTGACTGTGGCAAATCTCTGTGATCCTGATATATGAAAATCCAAATAAATGATTTGTTCCCAGAAATGAAAAATAACTTCAGCAGGAAATTTCAAAATTACTTATGCAGGATTAATCCAGTTCAATGAATGCATCTTGCGTTGATTAATAAAGCATTCCTGAATTGCAAAGTAAAACGAGAGGAGACTTCTGGTGCTGATACCTCTGTGTATTTCTGAAGCTAGAGAGAAATGTGCGCTTGCAAGAGATGTGGTCAACCAGTGTAAACAGAGATTGAATACAAATAGTGATTTTCTAATTGTCTGTTTTCTCCCTGCAGCAGAAAACTACCTTTGTGTCATTGATCCTTTCTTGAAGAAAACAGGTGCATGTTACCCGCCACAATATTGAATGAGAACAGGGCATCTAACAAGGTTGTACAATGACTCCAATTAGCCTCCAGATGACATCTGCAGTCTTATCTAGCAAAGAAAAGCAAAACTTGAGCTACTTTCTGCTGGTTTTCTTGCCACCCAGAGCAGAAATTTTGGTCAAGTAGCACTAGCTTTTGTGATCTGCTGCCCTTGAATTTAATTGGCCTTAGAGGTGAACAGATACAGGGAACCTATTCAGAAAGTGCAAACAGGGGAAGGAGATTTAAACAAATGCAGCATTTTCCCAAATTTTTCTTTTCCTTCAGCATCTGCACACATACGCAAAAAAAATTAGTTGAATTTCTTTAAAGTGGTCTCATCACTTCATCTAAAAACCTGATCTTCAGTTTGGAGAACTACCTTCAATCACTGCAGTGTTTTCAAAAGGAATATTAATGGTTGAGGTATTTTGCAAAATACCTTTAAAATCCTTATGGTTTTCTCTTTTAACAAATGGTTCCTCATATCACCCTTAAACATCTTCCAGAAAAACAGACTGGAATAATTGTATTTGTAAATCTTGCTTTGTAGCTCGGTATCTTATGTGATATTCAGTTCCTGATTCTTTGCAAACTCATTTCCATATTTGCATTTGTGCAAAACAATTCAGTTTTCAAAAAAACTTTGGCCGATTAAGAATATTTTATGAATGAAGTAAACTTTAAACATACTTCACTGTGAATAATAAATACCCAAACTGATGATCCATTGCATAAACAGTAACAAAAAATTTGTTACTTCCTATGTATTTAGGGGTTTTGAGAAAGGTGTACAAATATACACATACACGTCTGCACCCAAAAAATGTCAAGTTCAGAGGCCATAGTAACGACTGCTGTGTTGTTGTTTTTGCTAAATCTGTGAACTTGGTAACAGCAGTGAATCTTGGAGCTTTTTCTTTAAAACCCACCTCTTTAACTGCAAAGATCCCATTAGTCACAGCAGGGAGCATAACCAGAAGGAGGATGTCTGTAACTATAGCAAGAGAGCACATTAAACTGGAGGTCAAAATCACGACTGACTGATTACCTTCAGGGTGAAAGTAAATCTTCAGACTTGCTGGAGTGATAGGAAACACGACTGACTGGGGCTTGCCGAGGTCATCCCCGGCCTCCCCCATGCCACGGTGCGGTCGTCGATGCCCAGCGCGCTCCCAGCAGACATTAGCTGACTCGCTCAACCTTTGTAGCGATATGTGATGGGATGTAGTCATCGTCATCATTAGAAAATGCTTCCTAATGTCTAGCTTAAATGTCTCATTAAATTGAAGACGTGATTCCAGGAAGAACCTAAAAGAGAAAACAAATATTTTCCAAAAATTTAAGTCCACAATTAAATCATCTAAAACTTGCACAAATGATACAGTTTTTCCTTCTTCTGCTCTCAGTGGATGGAGAGAACTGTTTATTCCCACTCTTTTTGCAGCAGCTTTTTTTTTGCAAACCCAAAGACTAGCAGTCTTCACTTTTCTCTAGCCCTGTGATTCAGTCTCTCCTCCCTGAGTATGAATTTTACATCTACCAGCAGTCTGATTTTTCCCTTTTTGGATGACCATGAGCTGGCCCACATCTTCAGCTGTGCTTTGACCAGTGCAGAGAAGACCAGAAGATTTCTGTCAAACATGCGGTAATGCAGTCCAGGGTTGCAATGGATTGAAGCTTTGCAATGAGGTCTTTCCTTCATTAGTAAGCCTCTCTGTAACTTGCCCAGGTCAGAGCTGATCAGACTGATATGTTGGCACTATTCAAGACAAAACATCCTCTTCTTAACAGCACTTCCACTGACGATGAGGATGAAAGCCATGATCTGGCTGTGCAGGATTTGGGTACAGAGGCCAATCTGATAAGCTTTATTGTATCGTGTTTACATACAGGACCACATAAGATTAATTAACCTGCTGTAGGAAGGTGTGACACTTTTATCAGTGGCTGGGCACTTAGAAGAAAAATACTGTTGCCTTTTAAGTTCTTTTGCTTCTTTTAGTGGAATAAAATGAAAGACATTTGTGAAGAATTATGTCTGGCACACCACCACCTCTTGTGAAGTATTCTCCAAGCATTCACTTTTGCCATGATATATTATGTATTCCACCAGTTTCAAGAGCTACTGAGCACTGTCAATACCTGAAGTGAAGAGATACGACATTTCTCCAACAGTGGTCTATTTTGACTAGCACAAGGGTGTCATTCTCGGGATTCCCTTCTCTTGTTTGCAGAAGGTGACTCGAGTGAGAACAATTTTCTTAGCTGTACAGATTCATTCTTCCAATCACAAAAACACCAGCTCTCCTGTTTGTTCTGTGAAAAATGTCATTGGATATCAACTTCAGTTGATCCCAAGCTGGTTACTTATTCTGAGAGCATTTACCATCTTTGTGTCCACCCCTGATTCATCTCATGAAATGTAAGATATTACCGTTTGAAGGAACAGTGCCTGGTGTAAGCAGAGCCTCCAGCACAGTCCCTGACAAAACCGGCGTTGCTCTCCCTTCCCTTCCCAAGGTCTGGCATGGAAAGGCAGCCTGCCCCTGCCTTCAGCCTGCCTTCTCCAGAGGGACATGCAGCTGAGCTCTGTGGGGTGGGCTGGACCTGCTTCAGATCAAACCAAGTCCAGCTCTGCCCTGCCTTCTTGCAGTCAGCTATCGGCTTCAATACGAGCTGAGTCTGACCCACTTATAGTTGCTAAGTCACTGTACTAGAGAAAAATAGTTGTGTCAAACCAAAATGCTGAATCACGTTTTACTCTTAATTGTATCTCATTCTGACTGAGGTTTTTTTGCCACTTCTTCTTCTCCATTCCTCCTTTTTTTAATCTGAGGGAACTTCTAGACCTTGAGTTAGCAAGACCAGGTACCTCTGGCTAAGTGCACGTCTCATGTTGGCAAATGCTGTGCACTGGCCCTGTAGTTCAGAGTTTAATCAGAAAACTGCCCATTGGGCAGGCCATGGGCTGTAGGGCTTCACTCTCTTCTCTCCTCCATTCCCTGGAAATGCGACGACTCATCCAAATGCCCCCCCGGGTGCAACCCTCCCTCCCCGGCACAAGGTATTCCCCGGGCTGTGCCCAGCCCTTGCCTTGCCAAGGGCCCATCGCTTGAGGCCGGGCAGCGGCGCTGGCATCGGCCATGCGTCAGGGACTGTCACTGTGCCCTGTCCCTGTTTCAGATGAAGTGATGAAACCATGCTGTTTTAGGGAATTAACTGTGCAAACATTTTAGGACCCAGCTGCAGAACAGAATCGACACCTTCATACTTCACCAGAGGACACTTATTGACAGCTACAAAGAGGAGTCACAAAATCATTTTTTAGACCTAGAACAACACTTAATGGATGAGAAAAAGAGTCTTCATTCAATACTCATTGGTTCCAATTAGAGGATGAACTCTCCTCTATTTTCCAAAGCGTGTTTAATTTTGAACGGATTTCTCATGGATAGTGGGCTACCATAGGCAAATCTCAGTTTGACAAGTACTAATTATGGACAACGCAGTGGCAGACTGTAATCTCTGTCATGAGAGCTATCAACAGGGATGCAGTGAAGGCTTTAACAGTGGGTGGCAGTACTCCGGGTCAAATTAATCACCACCATAATGACAATGAAATCAGTAGAGCTTTGGGATGTTAAGTTTGATAAAAGAAGCCATTCTGTTCTCTGCCTGGCTATTTACATTGCAGCCTGGCCTCAGCTCTAGCTAATCCTTTGTCACGGTGTTCAGGGCCGGCTTTTTTTAGCACTGGGGAGAGAGAACAAAGAGCAGCCCCCCTTGCAGAAGCAATGTTTTCATGTCCAGATCTGAGCTGCTACAAGTGGATTACCTAAGCGTGAAGCCCCAGATTTGCACAGGCTGCTGTTCTGAGGCACACGAAAGGACCCAAAAATGTAAGTGGAATTTTTGGGGGATGCAAACTTGGAAGTGCTGCTCTGCATGAAGTCAGCTCCACTGGGCTTTGGCTTTTGCCAAAGAACTTTAGGAAGGTCTCTTCTGCCTCCTTTGCCTCCTTTCACCATGGCCAAGGCTTGAGGTCTGGACAAGCATCCTGTTAAAGCAGGTTGTAGGCAAGTGCCAGGCAAGGAGACATGCAGTGCATGCAGACGCAGCTAAAGACAGAGGTTTCTAGGAATAACTGGGTGAGCAGATTCTGCATGTAACGATGCTACACTAAACTGTGTCAAATTTTAGCCCAAGTCAGCCTTGCCCTACAGCTACAGGCTTGCTCACCGAGAGTGCTTCATACTGCTTTATTCTGCTTTAGATACACGTTTCATGCTCTGCTGCTAATGGCTGTTTCTGTAATATTGAGCCTTGGAACACTTCTCAGCACCCATATCCATGTACATGCAGGGGCTGGACAGGAGCTGACGCCCTCCCAAACAGCAATTCAGGCTGCATGACCAGGGCAGTGGGACCCAAGGCATCACCTAGCACATCCCAACAGGTTCATGTGGACATGGACACAGCAAGAGGCTTTGCAGCTTGTGCACTGGTGTGGCACAAACACCAACTACCTCCTCATTTTGTCAGGCAGGCCTCCCCCATCCCTTCCCCTACCCCACTAGGGGTTATCTCCTCACATCCTCTGCATCTTCTGACAACTTATCAAATACTGCTTTGATGAGGGTGATGTAGCCCAGCTTTTTGTCTGGTGCTACAATGCAGAATTTTCATTCCTACATCCACAGTCCCATGTAATAGGGAGAATCAAATGTAAAACAACGTCCTCCGATTCACCTGTTTAGTACCAGAGTGGTCACAAAAATATATAACTACCCTAAATTCCAAATAAACCTCCAGCCATCCATTTTGCATCCATTTTGTAACTATGCAGAATAATCTATTATTTTATTAGAGCGGTTAAAGGAGATTTAGAGGGAGGAAAGAGCATGGTGACTTCCAAGGGAAAAGTGATTCAGTGCAAAAAGGGTAAATTTCATCTGCACATTCTTAACTGCGAGGACATTCTGCACATCTCAGGAGTGCACTAAGTGGTGCAGTAAACCAGTAAATTAGAAGAATGTAAATTCTTTAGTAGGAATTGCACGCAAGGGAAAAATGCTTCCTCATGCTCATATTTGTTTTCATGAAAATAATGTACACTCTTCCTAAAATCATACTGGTACAGAGCTAAGTAAGACATCAAAACCAGTAACAGATATTACACTGGACTAAGAAATGGCAATGACACAATTATTTCCCATGTTTCTGATGATCACTGCGATACAGTGAGGCACTGGCATATTTAGAGCTTGGCACAGAGTAGGGAGCCTCGTAGCTCCCTTCCCCTCTCACTCTGTCCGTCTTATTTATCTCTCATTAAACTAAATTGTATTCTTATTGGCTGACTGACCTCTGATATTGTTATTAATTGATTTATATAGTGCCTTTTGCAAGCCTCAAGGCACTTCAGAGAATTGCAAATATATGTAGGGATCACTTCACCAATCATCTAGGTGCAGCCACCTTTGGGGTGGAAAGCAGTGGCCGTGGCAGTGGCACTGTATCTTCATTTAGCCCACACCCAGGGCTAAACAATAACAGTTTTTCTCTCACCCAATGTCACTTCCCCAACTCAGGAAGGAAATTGGGAAAAAGAGGGAGACTCATAGGTTAAAATTGAACAGATTTAATAAAATAAAGAAATCAGTATCAACAATAACACAAAACACACAAAAGTATACTTAGCTACAGAGTTGCAGTGGGCTCCAGGAACACCCAGCAATAAGAAAAATGGAGGCTAGAAAAGAGGAGAGCAAAAAGAGCCCTACTTCTCTCCAGCAAGCCCTCCCTTTTATAGTGAACGTGATGTTAATGATATAGAATACACCTGTGGGCCAGCCTGGGTCAGCTGCCCTGGATTTAACTGCTAATGGCCTTGATCACCATGGTGGTCACAAACTGAAACAAAATCCCAGTGAAACCAGGACACACTGGAAACTCTTCAGGTTAGAAAAGAAGGCAGACTAATGGAGCTGGCATTTCTAGCAGTCCTGCTGCCCAGAAGCTGCCTTGAAATCAGACTGGAAGGGTCAGAAATCTTTAAGAAAAATGACCAGTTCTGGCAAATGATGAGTTGACAGAGCATGTTCAAAAACAAGTGTGAGGCAGAGTATTTTCATGGTGAACTCAGTGCCCAAGGGGAGCCATGGTAAGGTCTGTATTTTTTCTTGGGGTCCTGATGACCACAGAAGCTACCCAGCCATCGTGCCTGACTGCCCCGCACGCTCGCATGTGCACAGAGACGTGGCTTTCATCCCCAGCGGCGTGCACCTGCAAGGCCCACGGTGCCCAAAGGACTGGTGGAGGTGCTGGCACAAGCAAACTCTGTGTACAGGTGTGATGGTTGCACAGCTACAGGGAGCCAGCCCAGTGCTTCCTCCTCTGAAAACTGACAGGGATTTCAGATCAGAGACTGGGGCTGCCTGGCTGAGATGTGTTTTGCTCCGAACCCAAAGTATCACAGACAGTGAGCGGTGGCTGCTAGCACCACTCCTGCCTTTCCTTGATGCCCACAGTGTTATGAGTGATGAAGAGAAAAAGGTTAAAATAGGCTAACATGCACGTAGCGGTTGGCCACCAAGAAAGGAAGGGATCGCACACACCAAAAAATAGCACTGATCTCCACAGAAGGGCACCCGGTCCGCCCTTCCTTACCCTCGGCGGTGACTCCCAGCACTGCGGCAGGACCACATCTGTGGTCCCTGTGAGCATCGATGCCAACTTCTCGAATGTGGGGAGACTGCAGTTTTTCAGTATAAGAGCTTGAGCATTCACAATAAACATTTTTAATACTTTCCCATCAATTATAGATGAGAGGGCTTTGTGTTTTTTCAGAATATTATAGTTTTGTCTTCATTTGAAACACCTGAATGCCTCTAATTAAAAAAAAAAAAGTCTTTCCGAAGGTGCAAACCTAGCAGAGAATATCAGAAATATATTTGTTATGTTAGGTCATTAAAACTACTTAGACCTGAGTGAAATGCACTGTATAGATCTGAAGGTTTTGAACCCTTCCCCATTAAAATGAACCCTGAATACGAAAAAGTGCACCCCTTTCCAAAGCAGAATTAATTTCACTGGCTCCATTAACAAGCAGGTCTGCTCTCGTCTTATCTTTCGAGAATTCTATGCCTGATTGCATTTATGTTCTCATTTAGCATCTCAAAATGGGCACTTTCTTTCAAGAAGGGTTAGTGCATGACTCACCCGCTTAGTTAATCTGACTAATTAGCATACTGTCGCCCATTAACAGCATTAGAACAACAACTGTAGCTCTCACTACCTGGCTGTCTGGAAAACAGACCTCTTCTAGTTTGCAAGGACATTGGTTGCTCCCTGTCTTCTGGTAGCCGTGGGGTGATTTATCACACCAGCAGAGGATTTGCTGATAGCTCTTGAAGGGGTGATATAATTTTTAACATCCTGCAAAAACCCTCAGCCCATAATCTTTCCTGGTGACCTATTGGAAATTATTCTAAAATTAAGTCCTTAACTCCACAAGAAACCTCTCTGGCATCCGAGCTTCTCTCGTGCACCTCTTCCAACATCGCTGAAAGAAACTGAGGGTGGAAATTAAAGAAGTTTTTCTTACGTATGATAAGTCACAATAAGTGTATCGATATTAAAATCTTTCATACTTCAACCAGCCACAGCAGTCTTGGACTTATTTCCCACAGTTATTCTCAGAGGCATACGTTTTTGGATGGAAGTAAGATTTGTGGGTCCTTAGAAGAGTAATTTTCCTGGAAGCATGCCTTGCAAACCAGGGACATTTTATTCATGGATGTGGCGCTGAGAACAGCAGGTTAAAAAACTAAACTAGGGAGGCCAAGCCAGCGACTGCCATGACTCCTTAAGACAACTGCAGAGTGCCCAAGGTGCTCAAGGAGATTTACACACCTAATTTCAGCCTGCCCCAAATAGGCTGAAAAACTGTAGGACCCAGATAGGTGTGAATTTCTATTCTTTGTCTCAAAAGGCTGTTCACGGGAAGCCTAATTATGGTCACTTAAATGCCAGGACAGTTAATCATTTCACTGCTGCTCACCGTACCAGCAATGCCTATCATCTAACATGCTTCCTCCGTGTCACCAGCATGCAGGTGTAGCCCGATGGTGCCACACGCCTTCACTCTACGCTCCCAAGGAATAAACTCGCAGCCTGCGGAGGCCAGCGCTGCCTGCACGGCCCTCGGACGGTCCTCAAAGCACGACGGGAGGTTATTTCATCTCCCTTGCTGTTAGCATAGAGCTGTTGGACACTGATGTCTGGCCGGGCTATTCAAGTGGTGCTGGCTTCGTTGGGTGCCCTGGAGCCAGTGCCTGTAGGGCGTGCCTGGAGGTTTTGTAAGTAGAGCTCCTTGCCTTCTCCTCAGCCAGCAGTGAGAATCAGTAGATATAATACATGAAAACATGGGTTTTCAACATAATATCACAAGCTTTAGCAATCTGAAATGTTTAGTGGACCTGCAGGTTTTTCCTGATGGGAATGTCACTGTTTGATGACAGCAAATCCATTCGCTGGGGAGGCTCGCAATGCCAGAGCTCGCGCTGAGTGAAGTTTCTGTCTGCTTTGAGTGAAAGCTGAACAGCAGATCCCCTGACCAAGAATCCCTCACAGAGCACTTGTCTCTGCAGGAGGCAAGGCTGCTCCTACACCCCTCCTGCTGTGCAGTCACGCCACCGCCCCTCGTAATGGCTGTCCCTGCTGCAGCTGAGGCCGAGAAGGAAGAGCTCCTAGCACAGATGGAACAACTCAGGAATCCGACTCTTGGTTTCAAAGTGCCCCTGATGGTACTGACAACGATTTTGTCCAACTCACATTAGCAGCTAAACTAGTTTCAGGACCAGTGGAGGGCAATATTGCTTTGGCTTCCTAGAATAAAGGGACCGAGGCACCAGCTAGGGCACTGAGCTGGTGTGTGCAAGGTAAAGCCCTTACTCTGGGTGTAGGATGTCTCTTTTTGCTTCACAAAAACCAGTCCCTAGGGTGTGTGGCCACTGGACCGCCGCCTTGTGAAATGCCTCCCTCCCCGGACATCAGCTTGCTGTAGAAATCAATGCTTTTGTGCAGGCACCATGAGCCCAGACCAGTGCACAGGGAACAACAGAGATGGAAGCAGCTCCAGGGTGAAACAGATTCTCTGTATGTACCAGCTGCATCCACACCCCACACAACAAAACAGCAGTTCTACATCCTCTTTACCATTTACCCCTAGTCTTTACCATAAGTGGTTTTACTGCAAAGGAACTATGTAAAGGATTCTTCCTCTTATGACTTTTGTTATTTTCCTCACTATGAGCTTGACTCAGCATTTAAAAATTTCCCAGTTCTGCATTTAGCACAAGTTCAAGTCTATGTAAATACACAAAGGAGGTCAAAAAAGGAGTACTTACGCCATATTTTGTGGAAATAAATTCTAGTTAATGCAGGACCTGAAGTATGTCTGGACTTGAGCAAACTGTTCAGGAGATGAAGTCACCAAGCCTGCAAAACTAGCAGGTGACTTAAAACCTTTGCCCTTTTTTTTTAAATAGTTCCTTAGACTCCTTTCATAATATTAAATCCCTTATTTTTGTGTTAAGAAGGAATGGTCATATTTTGTGTTGCCTCTCTTAGCACTTTTGAACCGATCCTGCAGTGATATGATTTATTCTGCTATAATTTCTCTCCCCTGTTTGAGACTTTGATTCATTAAGTGTTTCCCTGGAAAGAAGAGCTTTGAACTTGTGCTCAGTGCGGAGCTGTGGCATTTCTCCTTTTTCATCTTTGGCATCTGTGGCAGGTGATGGCTGTTCATGGGTACCCACGGAGCAGGCACCTGCTGGGTGACTGTTGCTGCTGGGGTGGTGAGTGGGCTTGCCAGAAAGATGTAAGAAGAGCAACAGGGCTGAAGAATGGCAGGAACGTTGTCCGAACTAGAGGCAAAGCTAGGGTGCCTGACAGCTGAGGGGAAATTAAAGCCCCATGGGGGTTGCAGGGTAGAGATGGGCTTTGATGGCAAAGGATGAGTTTTTTTTTGGGCAAACAGTGAGGTTTTTACCTTCCTCATCCCACTCACCTCCTGCTGCCACATCCCTGTCCTGCTCCCACCTTGTCCAAGGGGACCACAGTCCCCATGGAGGCTCCCACAGCAGGCACCAGCACAGCCCTGGCACACATCAGCAGCAAGCACTGATGAGTCCTGCCATCCAGGCTGCCGTGGGGCAAATCTGTCAGGAGAGATGGTATCTTTGGTTAGACCCGCTGATTTGGCTGTAAAAACACAGACAAGCTTTCTAGCTTTTTCTGTCTGCAGAGAAGTTTGTGTCTGAAAACCTGGCTATTTTTCCAGATATATCAGTTGCTTAAAAAGAAAAAAGTATCATTTCTTCCTGCAGTCTGTGTCTGTCATATCTGTAAGACCATTACAACTACAACACGATTAGGAATTTAGCACATTCCATTCAGTGTGGGCTGCAGATCTGTGCCTGCTGAAATGCTGTCCAAGAGCAAGAGGCGTGCACCTCAGACCATTTTAAAATTGTGACCTGTATGTGTTTAACCTTGTCTTTATGGGGAACAGAATTTATTTCCACAGCACAGAAAATGATAGAAGATTGGAACTAAAGCCTGGAGAGCCTTAACACGCTACTGGGGTTCCTCTTTGCATGAGAGAAGCATCTATATTATTTATATATATAATTATTAATGACAGGATAGCAGCAAAGGTAAGTGATTCAGTGGAGGCTAAGTAATTTCTCAAAAGCCATAGATTGACAGAAAATATCTCCACTTCATCTTTAACATGTGACTGCAAAGAACAGGTTGGCAATGCAAAAATCGTTCCTCTTATTGATCCATTATATATCCATCTTTCTGAGAGTTTTGATGTTAGAAATATTATTGGAAGCTTTAATGAAGACCTGAAATACTTAATCACCAAAAAGGTCCTTCAAAAACCTAAAATCAATTTGGGCTTTGAACTTTTTGTCTTGTGGTTCCATCAGGGGCCCAGTGGAACCACGAAGGTTCAGCTGCTTTTTTATCCCTCGCTGTGATACCTCTGTGCCAAGGAGTCCCATAATATCGCATCACATGTACCACATTTCTGGCTCCAGAAGACAGGAGGGGACTCTGTTGAAAAGCCTCCACTTCTAATGACAAGAGGTGCTCACTGCTCAGTGATCCTAAACTTCAAGAAAGAACTTTACTGTACTGATGCATACCTGCACCTCTGCATACCTGCAACTCTGATCAAAGTGAGGGAATGCAAAGGGACTGTATGGTTATATGACTGTTGGCACATCACATGGTAAGAGAATGTGTTGGGTTTACCGCGCTGAGAGCAGTTAGTGCCTCTTGTAAATACATGCCTGTCCATCTGCTTAAATTCACAGACTTGCCAACAGCCTTGCTGAAGTCAGGCTGAGCATGCAGGCAGGAGTTTGCAGGGTTAGTCTAACTCGTCTCTGAAAAGCTGAGTGTCACGGTTTAAAGCTGGGCTGGCTATTAAACCTGCGGCAGATGCCCTCTGTTATCCCCTCCCTTCCCCCCAGAGGGAAAGGGAAAGGGAAAAGGGAGAGAGACTTCTGGGTTGGAAAATTAAAACAGTTTTAATAAACTATAATAATGAAAAAAAAGTATAATAATAATAATAGAAATAATCAAATATATACAAATATATATATACAAAACCAAGATTGAGCTCCCCTGAAGTCAGCCACATCACCACCGGCACTGCAGGGCAGGCTCCGGGAAGGCCCAGCCTGGGCCTAGCGATGGTCGAGAGCTGGATTCAGGAACGCACGGATCGGGATCGGGGGCAGCAGAAAAACAGACGGAGTCCTCCCTGGACACCAGCCATAGCAGAAAGAGAGCGAGACCCTCGTGATCCCCCCGCTTTATACTGAAAATGACATGTATGTGATGGAATACGCTCGTTGGTCAATTTTGGGTCACCTGTCCTGTCCGCTCCCCCCTGCAGCTGCGACCCCCCTTCGGCTCTTCACTCGTAAGCAGTGAGGAATTCAGCAGTGACCTTGGTTTCTCTCAAGAACAAGTACAGCAAGAGCCTTTCTGCACAACATCCCTACCGGTGCCTCAGTGATAACTACAAACTTCGAGCGTTATCAGTCCTGGAAGCAGACACTGTCTGCAAAAACATGCAGTTAGTTTCAGAAAGTGCAGTTACTTAGAGGAGACTTAGCTGAAAGCAAAAATCACCGAAAGGAAAATCGGCCTGGTTTAGGCCAAACCAGGACACTGAGAAAGAAGACATTCTTCCCTTCTATTGCATTTAGTGTTACATTACCAAAAATATTGAATTAGAACTTTATTTAGATAGAATTATTAATTGTCATATGGGTCTTTAGCTCATTATATCAGTGCATCCAATTATCTTCAATTCACAATCCAGTTGGCTTATAACACATGATCACAAGGAAGGACTTCATACATCCTCAAATTCTCTTCTGAGATGTCTGTATTCTCCAGACAAAGGTGACTTTAGCAAAAGAATTGCTAAAATTTTGGCTGTTGAGAAAGTCAGAGTGAAAGTTTATTTGAAATGACATCTCCCTCTTCTGCAAAGCTGGCCCAGGCTTCTTAACAGGGTGAGCAACATACAAGCATATTTCTACTTCTGCCTCAGGAAAAGCAAAAGGAAGAAAAGGACAGTGCTGGATTGGAGCCAAGGTGTTGATATACCCTCTTCTTCCAGAGGATAGAGATGATGCTCCTGGGAAGGGTCCTTCACCCCAGCGTGAGCTCAGTCTATCCACCTTACCCTCTCCAGCCTGGCTTTCTGGGCTCTGGAGTAAGCAGCACAGAGAGCAGGACTGTGTTGTTTTGCTGGGCGCAGTAATCTGATTGTTTAGCCAGATGCCTACACTGCCTATACAAAGGGCCAGTTCCCGCTCTACTCTGCTGAGGACAGGAAATTACAACATTGATGTTCTGATACTGAAATCCTATTATCACATCCAGTGGCTGAAGACTGTTTTGAGTTTCTTTTATTACACTACTATTTAATCCAATACATACACAGAGTCATCATAAACAGGAAGGGACTTGGAAAGACCATCTCTCTACTCATCAACTATACCTAATCTTTCCTGAGCAATGTTTGCTAACCAGATCCTAGCCCTAACAATGAAGATGCCAGCATCTGCCTAGGTAACCCATAATAGTGGCTCATTGTTGTTGCTCTCCAATATTTCCTAATTTCTAAACTAAATCTCTCCTGATGCAATGTAGAGTCCTTACTGCTTGTTGACAGGTTATTGTTGTCCTCTTTGAGGTTATTCCTGCCCTCTTTGCCATTTCTTTTTTTGAAGATGGTTAATCTGTCTGCTTTAATTTCTCTCTTCTTCAGATCAAACAAGGCTGGTTCCTTTAATCTTGCCAAAGAGTTTAGAGGAGAATAAAGAAAATGGCTGGATCCACCTTACTTCACCTGCATCTTTCTTTGAGTGCTCAAAGTGTTCAAAAGTGGACACTGTTCTCCAGCTGAACACGACATCTGCACAGAGCAGAGGAAGAAAACTTCATGTATGTTACAGACAATGATGTGTCTTTTTTTATACAGCCCAGTACAATGTTTACCTTTTTACCATATCATTAACTCGTATTCACTATAGCTTCCAGATCTTCTCCATGACTTTTATGCCGTGTCAGCTATTCCCAGTTTTGGGGATTTTGGAATGCAGATTTTCCTTGCTGAGTGTAGGGTTTTTCTTTATGAACTTGCACAGTATTTTGTTCTCATCACCTTCTCCAAGGTACCAGCTATAGGCTGGATCCTAATTCTGTCTTTCAAAGTGTTTGCAGCTCTCTCAGCTTGGTGTCTTCTGCAAATTTAACACATATGCTCTTTACTTCATCAGCAATGTTGTTACTGAAATTTATTCTGAATTAATATTCAACACTCAGTATTACCAGGTCCATGACAGACCTCTGGAACATTCTCCCTTGAAACATGCTCCAGTCTGACAGTGATCTACTAATTACTCCCTTTAGTTTTCAAAATGGTTTTGGACTGACTTACCTAGACCATATTTCCCGTACTTGCTCATGGGGATTCCAAAAGTCTCCCTGAAGTCATGATTTACGGACTCTATTCCTTCTTTCCTAATCCACAAGGCCTGTTATCCTGTCATAAAAGGAAAATAGGCTGGTTTAATACAATTTGTACTTGATAAATCCAATTTGTCCTTGCAGCTAGTTTGATTATTTGTTCCATAAGTCTGCAGCTCTTCCTTTCCCTGCTTTCTAAAGATAAGCATTAGGTTTATCATTTTCCAGGCTTATCCCATGTAACTTATCTGCCACACATTGCATTACTTGTTTTCATCTCTAGCTTCTTCTGAAGGTGAGATTTGGTCAACTTCACCAGTCACCAAGCAGCACTCTTTTAAGCTGACACACTCGTATGCCCTTTGTAATGCACGTGATCAACAGCTCCAGAACAGCTTTGGAGCGCTCCCTCAGTGTTAACTATTCTTATTTCAGAGAAAAAATCAATGCTCACACTTGTGGATAAACTACAGCCACAGTTGCCTCAGTCACCGCAACCACAGCACCGCCGTCAACTTGTCAGCTCTGCTTTGGTTAGCCACAGCCTGCAGTAGTCTGAGGTAATGTTGTTCCTTGACCTAAACAACCACAAACTCCCAATTTCAAACAAAGTCGTCTTTGAGACAGGTCACTTCTCACATTTTGATTTAAGAAAAGTCATGCCCCAGTATAGCACAAACAACTGTAATCTGTAAAGGACAGAAGAGTCAAGTTTCACAGTCTGCTTCAGTTATCTCTCGAATGACCCACCAGCCCTTGTGTCCCCCATCCTGGCTTCCCTCACCTCTTTGCTCTTCCCATTACACCAGGTCCTACCTACGCCTTGTGAAGCACAGTGTCAGAGAGATAAGTAAGATGGAAACCCCAGGAAGGGTATGGGAGATGATAGATGAGGCAGCTGTGAAAACAGGGTAAGCAGAGCTGCACAGGGTAATGGGGGAAAATGAGAGCTGTGCATGAGACTGGGCAGCGCAACATCAGCTCCCTTGGCCATACTCCTTTAAAAAGTCCTAGAAGTGACTTCAAAATTTCTGCTGTACAAATAACTAGAGAAGGTTAACAAAAATAATATTGAGCAGAATGGTGTTCCCTGAGAAAGCGCCAGTTTGATGCTGTTGGATTGTTCTGTGGCAATATTAAAAGTTTCCAGGCAAACTAAGAATGGATGCATTTTAGAAATGCAAAAATTATTTGCTTTCTTTTGGAAGAAGAAGCATGTTTGTCACAGAAGTGTACAACCTGTGTGATCCGCTGCAGGAGTCTGTTTCACTGAGCAAGGCACATGGGCCTTTCTTAATGTTTTTTTACCATCTCTCCAAATGACATTCAATTGCTTGATCAGTATTTCAAACGATGTGCCCAATCGCTCTTTCACCTTTGTGTGTGCGCGTACCTGGATGGAAGTTTGATTTGTTTTAACGGTAAATCAAAGAAAATGTTCTTGATTTAAAGCAGAGCTTTTACTTAAGGGAGGCTTGTCTTCAAGAGGATTAGGTTGAGTTAGAACTGAGCATTGATCATTTCGTACCTTTGTGGCACAACCGCATCCTCTGTTACATCTCTCTTCTATGGGTACGAAACATTCATGTCCATACAGATTCCTTCCCCTACACACCTTCCCCAGGATTTTTTTACTTTTTTTTTTTTAGAGGGGAAGGGGAAGATATCATCCATGTTGCTTAGGAAGCCGTAGAGGCCAAAAGACAATTTATTTATTCCTGCTTGTTCTACAGTTACTGTTCTAGTAACTCATCAGAGGGTGTGAGCTACTTAATTACATTTCACTTTCACAAAGTGTTTTATTTCAAAGAACACCATGAGAATGCTAATCCCCAAAGTAAGGCTAACCGTTTTGTGAATCAATGATGTCACCAAAAAATAAAACATGGGATAAACCATCAAATTTTCTCAGGTGTCTTCCTCCCTAAAGGCATGTTTCAGGCACTCTTACTTCAGATTCCCAAGGAGAGGTAACCAAACTGACAGCAGGTACATGACACTTCGCATCAATGGGTGCCGGAGGTGATGAGTTAGAGAGAACAAACCCGCACGTTTTGTAGATGCATAATTTCTTTTTTAAAAAAATCCCAAGTTTGTCCCAGAGACTATCCCCCCAGATTACTCGGCGAAGGGCCACAGCAGCCTGCCAGTGCTGGTGGCCAGGGTCTGGCTGTGCTCCCTGTCTCTGGCACCCAGACAACTCAGGCAAACTCCCTTAGCTCATATTAAACATCTTAACCTGTATCCAAATTACCTTGGAAAAACAATCAAAATGAAAATGTTTTCTGTGGATGCATGTGGGCAAAATTATTTTCTTTCACCAGGGCAAGATGGAAGCCATCTACCATCCCAGGTTCCAGGACCAGCTAACCAACAGCTACATAAGTGGCAGCAAGCACAAAAGATGTTGTGACCACAGTGACCCTCTCAGTCCTTACTGGAGCACCATATGGGCTGTGAAGGGACCTGGGCCCCATGGCCTTCGAACCTGACAGAAATTCCAAAGTCAAGGAAATCCCCTGCACTTGCATTGCTCACTTGAGGCAATACCTTGCTATCCAAGATACAGAAAGCTACATCAAAATTTTTTGAACTCTCAGCATATTTAAATTACTTGTAACCTTAAGTTATATCATAAATAAAAAAAAAAATCTAAGGCAATAGCTTAACATTTTGAAATTATTATTACACATTTTACAGTTTTGAAAAGCTTGAATACTGTGATTTAGTGAACAGTTTTATCTGCTTTCAAAAGTAGACTTGAATAAAAACTACATAAGAACTGAATAATAACTTAAAAATCACTAGTGGCTCCCTGACAAATACTTATGACTAAAAATTGTTTTAGTGGAAATATTATTATATAAGAACTAAATAGATTGCATTTGTTCATACTAACAAGACATTACCTCAGAAACACTAGTTGTCCAAATGGTGCAGGCAATGATAACAAGAAAAAGATAACTTCCAACAGTCAGACTAAGCCAAGGGAAACTAGGAAGGCAGGGAGACAACAGCAAAACAAAAAGAGATGAGGAATTAAATGTATCCTACAAAAATCCTGTGTTTCAAGGGCTGAAGTTCTCATGTCTAGAATCTCTGCTTCAGACCACTGAGGAACAACTGAAGGACGTACCAGGGGCCTTTACAGAAGAGTTAATTTCTGTCTTTCTAGCAGATTATAATTTCATTTTTACAGAACTGTCGGGTTCTTCAACTTCTGTGTTGACAAAATATATTTCCGTTTAGCTGAATCATGCAGTACAATCCCAATATGTCTTCTTTCCAGGGCTGCTTCTGCAGCCAGTGCTTTTATGGAACTTATATGAGTTTTTGGTGATTCATAGTACTTAAACTACTCAAGAGCACTTTTTCAATTGGAAAATTCACTTGAAGTAAATGCATCATCAGCATGATTGTCCATGCACGAAAGAACAACAAGCAAAACAATGAGCACCATTTTTTAAAACCTACACTTAAGCCAAGAAAAACAGTTATCATGAACTATTAAAAGACCTTATTTTTCAGTTTCCATGAATCTCTCATGGAAAACATGGGTTATCCTTGTCTCTGCATCTCTTATTCTGAGAATCCCAAACTGCAAATGAAAAAAAATAATGTGCACATTGTTTTAGAGTCGTTAACATGATACATAGCAACATAAATTATATTATCTACAACAGATTAAGTTGCTACTGATTTAGCTTTATTCTTGTAGCAGCCTTTTCTAGGAAGGCATCAAATACTCTTATTTTTCTCTTTTGTGCTTTCAGAATGCTAAATATAAATAAAATGCTATTTACATCTTTTAAGGATTAATAGAAGATGCTCTGGTATCTGCCAAGCGCACCGTGAATTTGAAGAATATGTCATGTACTTAAATGAAAATGGACGTCTGCATTTTGACATTTAACTGAAGGAAAAAAAAGTCTTTCTGTGGGTTATGTGTGTGCATGTGTGTATATGGCATTTTCACAGATGATGTGATAGTGGTACTTCCCAATTATTTCTGCTCCTGATAGCATCAGTGCGATATTTCACTCTTACTCCATTGTGGCACTGTTTATTTACTTATTCACTTAAATAGATTTATATGATACATAAAAAAGGTCTATCCAAAACTCTGCGTGCTTTTGATATATAGGAAAACACAGTCAGACTGGTGAAAACAAGTATAAAACCAGCAACCGCCATTAAATCAGAAAACAGTCACTGAAAAATAAAAACTATTCCCTGCTCCGGGCAGTCATTCAGATAACCTGCACTAACCAAGATCACGAGGGCAATTTGAGAAGGTGACTTCAAATCGTAAGAGCCTCTGTAAAAGGGGTACACCGAGCCCCCAGCTCTGAGTGTACCCAGCCCTGTCCCAGCTTTGTGCCCCACGACCGACGGGGACTGGAGATGGACCAGTAGATCTGAAGGCCAGAGGAACCAGGTGATTTCACAGTGGAGTGGTACAGTCCAAACATGAGGGCTCCTCACTGGGACCTCCCTGCCAGTAACACTTATTCCTGATGAAAAACAAGAGGACAGGTGCTCATGTAGCCCTTTTGGTAGGGTTTGGGGGTAGCTGAGTGCTCTTGAGCGTGGAAGAAGAGTCCTGCCCTGGAAAGCTGACCTTTCTGGGGAGCTGCCAGCTGCTGTACAGTTGGCTAATTGAGGCTCAGAGGATTAAATGCCATCACCAGCAGATACTGGCATCTCTCCTCCAAAAATGATGCCCCACCACAGGCAGCAGGGCTGTGGCCTTGACTCTGCCTGTGATGGGCTGACAGCCACCTCGGGGCTGGAGTGGCAAGTCCAGCTGAAGAAGAGGAGCATCCAGCATGGGAGCTAGCAGGACCGGCTGCATCAGGACACACGGAGATGCGAGCAAGTAGGTGAGTTTGGTTTTACTCCTGTCAAATCCAAGCTAGTGGATGTAAGCTAGCACCTACAGGGTGGATGGAGCATCTTTGCTGTTTTACTCCTCCAGCAGTTTTGCTTGGTGAACTTGAAGTGAAATATTCGTACTTCTACTAAAGGTGATATGGATGTAGCCTGTGTGTTCTCAGACTCATCTATAAGCAGACTGCTTGCATGGTTTCCTCTTTGTTTCCACTACCAGATAAAAAAGCAGTGTGAAGAGCATGTAACATCTTCCCATCAAAGCTGTCTGTCATGGTCACTTGGCCTTTGATATGTGACCTCTCTAAGCCACATACTCCATTTTGATCTTCTAAACGTGCTATAGGAAATCATTCCTATAAACTGTGCCTACAGACCCCTGTGAGGATGAATTTAGTCCCTCACCTCTACATCCACTCTAATTTTCTACTCCCCATCCCCATGATTTGGAGATCAATCAGCCCCCCAGTCTACACTGCTCCTGACACTACAGGTGCTAAGAAAAATCAGAGTAAGCACATGTACTTAGCACCCCCCTCCTAGTCCTTTTATCTTCATGATAATGTATCATTCCACTTTGTCTTCCTATTCTAGGGTTCTTTTTGTGGTGTTAAGATGTTTCCCAATTATTTTTTTCCAAATAATATAGATTCCTGTGGCAAAGTCCCCTGCAGAAATGTTTCCCACAAGGAAAGAACAGGGTAGGCGATTAGATGGCTGCTGTTTCCAGGTGCATAAGTAAGGGCACTTTCAGATTTTGCTTCTCATGGATAGTGACGCCTGGAAGTCAGACATATGACATTTGGCTAAGAAAACAGGGAGCAGACCAGAAGATAGGCAGGAATGCTGTTTACCAGGATGCCTTCACTTCAGGAGATATGGGACATAAACATGGGAGGTAACTTGCAATGTGCAAATCAAAATAAAGCATAATTTCACACATCAGCATTAACTCTATTGGAAAATAAATTAAATTCTGCCATAGTTGTCTGAATCCAAGGGCTTCCCATGGCTACAGATGACTCATACTATACCTTAAGCTAACTTTGCATTTTGGAATATCCATGAAGCCTAACTAGAGCAACCTGAGGTCATAAAAATCTCAGTACAGAGATGAACTTCTTGATGAGTGTAACAAATGTGCAAAACTCGACTTTTTTTCTTTTTTTTTTTCCCTGTGTCTGCCGATGCTATAAATGTAATACCTTTTTAACTCCTACCACATAGTACCTTTACCAGGGCAGGAGAATCCAAGAAGGAAAGAGGAGAGGGAGGGAGGAGGGAAGAAGGCCAGGAAACCACTGAAAAGTTGGGGCTGTGTGAATACTGGGTGCCTCTCCCTTTTGTACCTCAGTCTTCTCATACTATCCATATACGTGAGAAATAAGCAAATGTTATTTCTTTCTCTGTAACGTATCAGAATCAACCCTTCCTTGTTGTCTTTGTAACTAAAATATTTCTCTCTGCCTCAATCATCTCTCACTCTGGTTACAGAAATCCTCCTCTTTCGTTCATTCATCTTGCTTCTCTTCAATCAGCTGAAGTTACCTGTTACAGTGACCATCATGCTGCCTCTTTTGAACACACTGAGAACTTGCTATCCCTAGTTCATCATAAGCCTCAATTTCTTGACTTTGCCATGACAGAACTGGTTGGCATCTCTCTCCTGCCCCATTCTTGCAGCCCTTCCCACTACTGCTAGCAGTACTTTCTGCATAAAATATTCTCTTTTCTCCAGTTCATTAAGCCACTGACCTACCAAATATCTCCTAAAATAATCACTACTTTCACTATGGCCAATGAGATGCGTTAATAGCACATGGATTTTTTAATGACACTTGCCGGCCTCTCTGAACTAACCCAGGGCAAACAGCCCTTGCTGCCTCCTACTCCCCTGAGTTCTCCTCTACCCAGCATCCCTCCCACTGCTGCATGCCTGGATGCAGCCACTGTTCTTCGCTTGGCACCGACCTGCACCGCTCTTGCGTACACACAGTGGAGTTGTGTCTCCTATACACCATGGCCACATGTCGCTGGCTCTCAGCCCATAAACTATCTAGTCAGCATGACCAACCTGATCTCTTTTTATGACCAGGTGACCCGCCTGGTGGATGAGGGAAAGGCTGTGGATGTAGTATACTTGGACTTCAGCAAACCCTATGATACTGTGTCCCGCAGCATTCTCCTGGGTAAGCTGGCAGCCCACGGCTTGGACAGGTGCACTCTTTGGTGGGTTAAGAACTGGCTGGATGGCCAGGCTCAGAGAGTGGTGGTGAATGGTACCGCATCCAGTTGGTGTCCGGTCACTAGTGGTGTCCCCCAGGGCTCAGTCCTGTTTAATATCTTTATTGATGATCTGGATGAGGGTATCTAGTGCACCCTCAGTAAATTTGCAGATGACACTAAGTTGGGTGGGAGTGTTGATCTGCTTGAAGGTAGGAAGGCCCTACAGAGGGATCTGGACAGGTTAAATAGATGGGCCGAGGCCAATGGCATGAAGTTCAACAAGGCCAAGTGCCAGGTCCTACACTTTGGCCATGACAACCCCATACAGTGCTACAGGCTGGGGGAAGAGTGGTTGGAAAGCGGCCCGGTGGAAAAGGACCTGGGGGTATTGGTGGATAACCAGCTGAACATGAGCTAGCAGTGTGCCCAGGTGGCCAAGCAGGCCAACAGTATCTTGGCATGTATCAGGAATAGTGTAGCCAGCAGGACTAAGGAAGTGATCATCCCCTTGTACTCAGCACTGGTGAGGCCGCACCTCAAGTACTGTGTCCAGTTCTGTGCCCCTCACTTCAAGAAAGATGTTGAGGTGTTGGAGCGAGTCCAGAGGAGGGCAACCAAGCTGGTGAAGGGTCTAGAGGGTATGTCCTATGAGGAGCGGCTGGGGGAACTGGGGTTGTTTAGCCTGGAGAACAGGAGGCTGAGGGGAGACCTTGTTGCTCTCTACAACTACCTGAAAGGAAGTTGTAGTGAGGTGGGGGTCGGCCTCTTCTCCCAGGTAACTAGCAACAGGACTAGAGGACATAGCCTCAAGCTGCACCAGGGGAGGTTCAAGTTAGACATTAGGAAAAATTTCTTCACAGAAAGGGTTATTAGGCATTGGAATGGGCTACCCGGGGAGGTGGTGGAGTCACCATCTCTGGATGTGTTTAAGAAAAGACTGGACATGGCACTTAGTGCCATGGTCTAGTTGACACAGTGGTGTTAGGTCAATGGTTGGACTCGATGATCCCAGAGGTCTCGTCCAACCTAGTTGATTCTGTGATTCTGTAAAATCCTGAGAAGTGATTATTTATTTTTCCTTGTAGAGCTGAGTGCATTCTCAACACGAAGGAAATAATATCAATGTGCACTGCATGCCTTTTGCAGAGCCAGCCTGAATTCCCTGCATTGAACTGTTTTATCTACTCAGATTCATTTGCCTTTGAAATAAATTATATTTTCTAAAGTTTTGCAGCATTGCTTCTGCTAGGGATATAGTGCCTGACCTTTTCCTAGTTTTGAGCCAATATAATTTATTTAACCATCTAATAAAATTGATATAATAAAGAGGACTATGATACTCCCATACATGCTCTGTTAAAACCTTAATCCCTTTTTTTAAATTTATCATGGTAACACATAGTTTTATCAATAATAGTTAAATAATTATCTTTCAGTTCTCTTACACTAGTTTCCTTATTCGAATAATAATTTTCAAGATTAATATAATCCTGGAAATACACAAAGAAGTCCTGCATAAAAAAAAATCATTTTAGCATTTTTCACCTGAAAAGATGCTTTCTCCCACCAAACTAACACCCATGTAATTTTTAATGCTTTTCCAAATGAATCCTATTCCTATTAAAATATGTTTCAAGTTTTGTTGCCGAGAGTCACAAAATGCTTATTTGGTGATTCATAACAAAACACTTAATTTTTATGAAATTCAGAGAAGAGGCTGCAGGCGACAGGAGGGACAACCTGACAAACTTCCTGGAAACCGAGAAAAACCTGAAGCTGCTAACTCGCGTCCCGCAGATGTGCAAAGCATTTATCTAAAAAAAGGCTGAGAGTGAAATTGTGACATTATAGACAAGTGGCCTGATGTCAATGCCGAAAAAGACTGGGATAAATATTCTTTTAGCAAACTCACAGTGGTGAAAACCTAGTCTTGATGAGGACAAGTTGTTTTAAACCTGATTTCCTTTTCTCTCAGAGTAACTGGCCGCTTAAGACGGGTGGCACCTTAGACTATGCTGTCTTCATTTTTTGTGTTTTTATGTGCATTCTGATGGCTTTTGAATGGCAAAAAAATGCAAATATAATATAAATACGAGGTACGTGTAGCGCTTGAGACACCTGAAACACTTCTGAGCGGTATGGAAATTCCCGAGCATGCAGCTGGAGGTGTTCACCCGGGCTGTGCAGCATCTGCTGCAGGAGTGCACTCCCCATGGTCAGCAACTGCCTGACCAAAGACAAAAATCTCAGTGCTCCCCTGCACAGAGATGACTATTGGCAGCCTAGTACTCAGAATATTTCAAACATTTTATCTGATAAAAACACATTAGAGTAATCTTTATGAAATATCTGGAGGGTAAACGCATCTTTTAAAGAATTAGCTTCTAATGTCTTATTTTCTAAAGCTATAAGTAGGTAATAAAATTAATTACTAAATTTCTGAGGGTCCAGCAGTTTCCATTTAGCATTTGTGCAGCTAGATAACTTTTTAAAGTCCTATATATTAATTTAGAAATATAAGACCGAAAAACAATTTTTAAAATTTTGACCAGATAATCAAGCAGTGACCCAAAGAAAGCACAGTGTTGAGTAACAGGGAAGCCAAAGTGACTCTGGGAGGAATGTGTGTATTTAAAGTCTGTACTTCCCAGGCTGTTCAGCGAGCAAGGCTGACAGTGAGTGACTGGCAGCGGTAGATCACCCAGATACTAGAACTGGTCAAAAGCTTGGCTTTCCAGAAATTTCAGTTTTCATTTACAGTGCACTGGTATTTCAGTAATAGAGATGAGGCAGGCTCAAGCTAAGGGAAAAAACTACATTTGTGACCTTGCCATAAATGTTGTGAATTTTGCTGAGTGAACTTCAGGTATAAACAGGATTTTATTAACTATACAGATGGCAGTCAGCATGGTCTCCTAAAAGAGCTATTCCTCCTGCTGCTCCTTCTTTGGAAAAAAAATCATACATTGCAAAAGGAGCTGCAGAAGAAAGACTACCTTTTCTGATATGGGAACTCTAATATTTTTGATTTAAAAAGGTGTTCTTAAAGTTGCTGAGTGACAATTTTATTAACAAATTACTAAATATTCGTAGCTAACAACTTCTGTGGGTCCAAGAGCAACAATGTTGAGGCAGGGCTGAGGGCGACGCTTGGCGTCCTTTTTGGTCTCAATTCTATGTTTTTGAGTGGGTCAGGACCCCTGATGTAAGGCTTGGATTACTTCAGTTTGTTCTGCTAATATTGGTCTTCCTTATCAGGAGGTCAGAAATGTGACTTTCAATACAGAGGTATCAAGGGATCACTCTAACTGACGATAATAAGCTAACCCATTAAGTAATGATGACTTCTATTATTAAGGAAAATAAAATTAAAAGCCTCTACAACTCCAAACCAGGTCATGAGCAGCTATAAACAGTGGGCACCGTATCACAATCACTTTTCAACAGAGAGTTTTCATCAGTAAACCCACATTTAAGTCATTCTGACTCGGAGAGGTGCCCTGTTCTCTGATGAAATATTAAAAATTATATTCCAGTTTAACAGTGAATCCTGTCTCTTAAATAACTAAAATACTTTACAGTTGGCCCAGAAATTTCATTTAAGGATTAGTGAACCCTGTTCCGCCTATCATGAGTAATTTACCTCACTTTTGTCCACTCAGAAGTGATTTTATCTTAACACTAATGAAAGCAAAGAGCTTCACTTCGGTCACTTAACAGAATCTATTCAGCAAGTAATCTTGACACGAGCAGTGACTTAGTACTGAGGATTTTAAATCCAAATTAAACCTTGCTCTTTCCTCTTATTACCATTTTAGCTTGTACCTTCAGCTCAGGAAAACTTGCATGAATATGCTGCCAATATTTGCAATTGCGTTAGTATTCTAATATTCCACCAAAATAATTTCAAGTGGAAATACATTGAACCTCTTTGCAATATTTTGTAAGCTTTATTTCATTAAGGAGGCTGTGGCATCTATAACGGTACCCTTATGTTTCAGAAATAGGGCTGTACTTGAACGCTGCTGTTTCTTCATCTTTGGTTTATAGTTACGTTCGTCCCCTTAACTGTTTTTTTTTTTTTATAATGGTTGTTACAAGAATGTCCAAAGCAGGCTTAGTGACAAGATTATGCTGGATGTTTTGCATGAAATATGCTGCTGAAGAATCTCTCTGGTTCCTTCCTGCATTCACAGCAATACACAGTACTTTCTATCACTGCAGTGAAGAGTTAGCCCACCTTTTGCAGGAGTTTGGCTATATGAAAAATCAGCTGCTGTAAAAATTCATTGACTCATCAGGAGTGATTGGGGTAATATGCCACACTAAAGCAAATCAGGTGGTGAATCCCAAACCCCATGTGAACATTTTGAGAATTAAGAAATATGGCATTATCTTGTTTGCCCGAAGTCCTCCAGTGCTCTGAGAGTAAACTGAGCAGTTATTCCTAAACTGAACATTTCAGGTATGAAGCAAAAATTTAAGTATCACAGCTATCAAAGTATCCCTAACTATTTACAAGTATTCAGTGAAAATGAATGTGATGTTGTAATAATCTAACATTTTATAAAATTAAATTCTAATAATTTAGTTATTTTTCTGTGTGAAAATGAAAAGGTGTCCCAATAAAATGCTACTAAAAATTATGTCATCATTATTGTTATTATTTAACATGTTACTGGAAAGATAGAGTCAAAGAAATGGAAATGAGCAATCAAAAAAAGCTGGATGAGAGGCAGACATCATTTTCCAAGGATATCTCAATGAAAACCATGGAAACTTTGTTTTGTGCTTTGCACTGATTGTCTTGTAGCTTCACAGTTACTATTTTCAAGTCATTAGCTTCATTAAACTAACTTTACTTTTGATTAGCTCTATAAATACAGTAACATCATACAGTTTACAAAGATTTGGATCTTTTTTATAAAGCATGAAACACGTATTTT
Organism: Nyctibius grandis; assembly: GCF_013368605.1. Lineage (NCBI taxonomy): Eukaryota > Metazoa > Chordata > Aves > Nyctibiiformes > Nyctibiidae > Nyctibius > Nyctibius grandis. The sequence goes on along the minus strand of NC_090660.1, from coordinate 64,088,500 downwards.
AGAGAAAAATTAAATTTCTTTCACTGAATGGTAGCTTTTCTAGGAGCTAACTTTTAAATGGTTTCAATCGGTGGTAAGAGATGGAAAGACTGTCCCCTTGTGGATAGGAATATGAGGAAAGTGATACTGTAACTCCCTGACAGCAGCGGTAACCTTGGGAATTTGGAGTTTCGTTAAGAAATTACCTAGAATCTTGCCTTGCACGTTGCTCATAAGTCAACACTCGAATGTACGAAATATATGGAGAGCCTTTTAATTTAAATCAGTTGGGCTGACAGACTACACAAGGTAAAGATGGAGCTAATGTGGCATCATTGCTAACATCATCAGTCCACACTACCACTGAAATCCAACTGCTGTACGCAGCTGCAGTGTTGCCCCTATTTGAAGAAAGCTATTTTGTGAAGAACAGCTTCAGAGCAGGGAATGGGAGAAGGCTCCAGAATAAAGACAAAGTCTTGTGGTATATCTATAAACCAACGTGCTGCCCGCATGCACTCTTCTGCAAAAGCCATGCTAGAGCATCCATCTACAGGACAAAGCACCAGCCTTGTCCTTGCTCCTGAAGCCACACTGACGGAGGGACCAGAGCAGAACTGATGCGCAGCTGGCTGGTGACACCCGTCCGTTGCTGCAGATGTCAGATTATCCGTAAGTGTTACAGATTCCCCATTCACACTGTCACCTCTGATCCATGAGAATTACCAGAAGATGCCTGACCCATGAGAACTACCAGAAGATGCTACCACCCCATCATCGCTCAGATCTGGGATAATCAACGGTAGCTTCAAATTTCTGCACAGGGAAGCAAAACTTCACAGGGCTGCTGAGATAGCAGGGGATGTTTCTCATAGGAAGTGTTCTGGTTTATGAAGTCCAGTCCTTCCCTATTTCAGGTGGTTATAGCCTCCCTAGCAAATTCACCATGTTTTGTCTTTATTAAGATTTTTTTTTCCTGGTTAGCTCAATTATGAGAATTTTCTGAAATATCATTATAAACCTCACAAGCTCAGCCATATTCATGGTCTGTGTATCTTTTCAGTCTATTACCCTTTTGTTTAAGCAGCTTTTTTCACCTCCTTATCATTTAATCCCCAACAGAGAGTAATCATATTCCCCCCTAGCTTTTGTTTTGTTAAACTAAACAAGCCACATGCCTGCAGCTTTATTGTACAGGACAGGCTCCCTAAATGTTTTCATAACGTGACACGTCAGCTTGAAAGTGTTCTGTAGGGTCAAGTTTTTCTACCAAGAGTCATTCAAGAATGTATTCAGTCTTATCAGTACACAGCATTTCTCCATTCCTAGTGGAAACACTTTGACTGATGCCTTGTTTGGTAGTATTGGCATCCCGAATTGTGCTAGGTGGAACTTACTGAGTGATAAATTGTCCTCCACAAAAATCAAGTCTACCGCTCTGTGATACATGAATTGACCAAGGAGTTGCTTGAAGGGCTGAAGTTGAAAATGTCAAAATCTGTGGGGAGTCTTTACAGGCCTAGATAGTCACAAATATTTGTAAATGTCTATTAGCACTTTTAATTCCAAGTGTATCCCATTCCTATATCTATGACACCAGACGAGTTCAGTGTGAACATTGGCAAATGGCCTTATAGTTTGGACAATGTGGGATTCTGGTAAAAACATCCAGACATACATGCAGCAAGTCTACACTGTAGATACACTTTTATTTGTACACTACAGGTCACTTTGAGTGTCAGATGACAGCAAATCAAAAGTGAAAAAGAGGAAATTCTTAAAACCTATTTCCGCTGCCTCTGTCTTTAACGCTAGGAAGTAACAAGAAACCAGACTACTTCTGTACTACACGGGGGAAGTGTTATTGGGGTTGTCAAAGTTCCCTCTTTCTGTCCCAGTGATGAAACTTCATGAAAAATGCGCATCTTTGCATAATTTCATAATTCTAATTCAGGGCAGTGGGTGCAGCGCAGCGTGTGGAAGCCTGTACAGTATCTGTAAGAGGTCTAACATGGCCCCGCTGCACAGCGTTGCCATGGACGCTGCACACAAGCGGCTGCCACCTGCAGTGGCTGTCATCTAAAGGCTGGCGGTGGCCGCGAAGGGAGAGCGAAGACAAGGTCCTGGTGCATTAGCGCGACAGACCCGGCCGCGGTGACAGCTCTGGGACTGCTGGAGGCCGCAGCAGCAGCTTATCGCACTGAATTACCTCACGTCAACCACTTTGGTCTCAGTTTTTACGCTTTTAGCAATCATAGGAATTAAGTAATTCAGATCTTGACCGGTTTTGTATTTTCTATGGCACGTGCGCAGACTGTTGGCTGGCGTGACGGCGGCAACGTTCGGTCAGACTGCAATAAAAAGCAGACGGATGCTTTACTCTTCAAAACCAGTTTAAAAAAGCCGACTCGCGGCCCCGCGCCCCTCCACGCCCCGCTCCCCCGCAGCCCTGCGCTCCAGGGCAGCATCCGGGGCTCCGTGCGGCCCGCCCCACCGGTGCGTGACGGCGGGCGGCGGCCCCGCAGGCGCCGCCGGAGGTGGTGTCCGGCCCCGGCCCCGGCCCCGCCGCCGGGTCCCCCCACACCGCGGGTGGGGGCGGCGCCCGCTCCCTCGCAGCGGGGCGGCCCACGGCGCTGCGGCCCCCGCCCCGCTCCGCCTCACTCTGCCTTGGCCCGGCCCGGCCGGCACTCGGCGCCCGCCATGGCGGGGCTGAGGCAGGGGCACGGGCAGGGCGGTGAGGGGAAGCCGCCGCTGCTGGTGAAAATCGTGATGGCCGGGGAGTCCTGTGTGGGGAAGACCTCCATCGTGCGGAGGTACACGGAGTCCGGCTCACCGCACGCCGGTGCTCCCACCTCCTCCTACTTGGCCACGATCGGTGAGTGACGGCGGGCCGGGGGCGGCCCCAAGGCACCCGGCCCTGCCGGCCCTCTCCCGCAGCCGCCGGCCTGGCACCTGCCCGTGTCCCTCAGCGCCCGCTTGCCGGCCCTCAGCGCCCGCGCCCCGTATCCCCTGCGCCCCGTACCCCCCGGTACCCACCAGCCCGCCGCCAGATCCCCGCCGCCCTCCGCAAAGCGGAGCCCCGCCGGCTGGTGGCGGGCGGCTGCGTGGGCACCAGCCGCGCGAGGGGACCGGCCTTCCCGGCACCGGCAGCTCGGCGCTGCCTGCCTTGGAGATGTCACATCTCCCTCTGTTAAAGCGTTGCGCGTGTCCAGCCACGTCTGGCAACTTCAGCCTTTGCAGAGATTTGCCAGGGTGTCAGGAAACGTCTCACGCTGGCTCCAGAACCTCTTTGCGCTGCCTGTTACGCTGTCCTTGCTGTTTGTCTGGAACCTACTATTTTTTTAAACTTATAAGGACAACTTGTTTTTTACTATTTCTTATTGCCCACGACTCCAGGGCCTGTTGCTGTACACCAGTGTGAGTGGGAAGAACACAGTATCTACCTCAAAGGCTTGTCAGACCTCAGTAAAATGCCCAGTTCCTCCGTCTTGCATGCTAGAAAAGGATTTAACTTTGTGCTAACAATTTTAACAGTATAAAGCCAAGATATTTTTTACTGTAGGTAGCTGCATGCATGATTATTAAAGCAGAGCCATTGCTGTGATGGAAATAATTTGTGCTACCAGACCCAGGCGGTTTTGCGCTGCATCACCATGCTGCCTTCCTCAGCACCCCTTCAGATGGGGAGTGATGGGGAACTCCCCACCACCGTGGTATGCCAGCCCCATGGTGCCGTGCAGAACAGCAAGTTGACTGTCCACATGCTGAAAACCAGGTCATCAGTGTGAAGACATGTAATGTGTGTGTGGTGGGTGTATTTGCTGCAGAGATTTTCCCAATTTCTGATTGGAAAATTTTCATTTTTAAAAGTTTGCGTGTGTGTAAGAATTCTTTTCATTTTCTGTGCTCTTGAAGAGAAAGTATGCCCAAGAACTTGTGGGTTCCTGCATTTGGAATATGCATGGCTTTTATACATCTTCCAGTGCAGGACAAGTTGGCTTAACCGAATAAATAACAGGTAGTAGCTGTGGCAGCAGTTGGTCCTGGAGTACTTAATAGATGTGAGATGACTTGACCTGCTCATGTGAGAAGAGCTGAACTTAAACCACTTTGTATTTTCTTGCCCATTCTTGCCAATGGGCTTCTGAAACCAACACAAACAAAAGGGGAGGAACACAACTAGCAGTGAAGTCGTGAAATTGATCCTTATAACAGGCAACTTGTTACCAGGCTTAGCAAGGAGTCCCAAGGAATGGCCATGAAAATAAACATCAGCTTTGTTGATGGGTTTTATATTGGAACATAGATTCCTGACAGTGAATATATTGAGACATAATTTCTTTTCGTTCAGTCCACCGTGGAGTCAAAAACTCTTGTATAGTCATGATATTCAGAATATAGTTTCCAAGTTGTGGGTTGAAATAGTTTAAGGAAAGTGACAGTTACAGACTGAGATTAACCTTATTAGTTTTATTACTGTTCCTGAGACCTATTCTTGAGGGATTTAAAAACTTTTTAAACAAATGTTTATCTGAAATGTAAATGAATCATCCAAATGTGGTATTTGTAACTTAATGTGATTTTAAAGTTATTTCTGAAATACCGTGTTCCATTTAATTCCATTTTAGGAGGTGTATTAGAGCTTAGACTTTTAAAACAAATGGGATTGTGAGCGATGGCTTCCAAAAGAGTTATGTTGGAAGTAGAAGTTTCTTCTTCATGAAGACAGCTACAACCAAGAGCATGGCCTATAGATCGTGGCCCGTAATGGTGTAAAGCAAGAAGACACAATGCAATGGTTTTTCTGTTTGTGATGTCTTCTCCCTCTTTGTTGACACCATCAAAACAAATCACTCCTTTCATCGGGATGCCTGTTTTATACAAGCTCAGTCAAATGATCCCTATCTGTCATGCAGCCTATTGAATGCTCATCTGATGTTAATTGATTTTTCACCCTACCTGTCCAGCTGAAACGGTGATTCAAGTAGACGGAAGATTATCCAGGCTGTGCAGTCTCTCAGCCATCCGAGTTGCCTCACAAAATTACGTGCCCCCACCTTCCTTAGTGGCAAAGGGTTGTAGGCACAGAAGTTAAAAGGCTGTTGAAAGTTTCATTTCTGTGTCATCATGAATCACAGGTTTGTGTTACTAGGAAAAATCCTGGTGTTATTGTGGGGGACAGGGAGGGACCCAGGCATTTTGTAGTAGGCTCCAGTGGTAGTGAACTTTTCTAAAATTATGTATTTTATGAAAAACAAATCCACAGTAAATTTTCATTGAACACTTTTTATGCAGCACTTAAACACTCAAGGCTGGGTGCCCTTCCTCCTCTTCAGTTACGCAGTGTGGGTAAATTATAAGCAGTTACAGTTTTCTAATTAAACTTATAAGCATCATAAGGCAGATGCATTGTATTATGAATAGACTATAAAGAGTAAATGTTTTTGTTTAAACAATGGAATTGCATATAAAGCCATAGAGAAAGTTTATGAACAAAAAAAACCGCTTGTATACAAGTGAACAGGATTGTGATCTCACAGGCTGCGAGGCGGTTATTTTGCTGTAGTGTGGTCCCACAGCACATGTTTTCTGTGAAAAACATTTCTGTAGAGGTGTGAGTCCTCCCAGATCCATCATAGTTGAAAGTGCTGCAACTCTCACTTTAGGATTAAAAAAAAAAAGATAATTTTATTTTGACTTTTTCCTCAAAAGGAAACTTTTGCTTTTTAATGCCTATATTTAAAAAAGAAAAAGATTTATTGAGTGAAGTTGCAAATTCAAGGGATTTACGCATTTGTTTTTCTAATGCGTGATGAATAAGAGAACCAGCTCTGAAGTCTGTGTAAATTCCCTGATACTCACTTTAGAAGGAAATAAAGTAGAGTTAATCAACAAAAATGAACCATATTGAAGGCAAACATGTCCTGTGTTAACACCACCAGTAGTAATCTGCATCTTAATTGTGTGGATTTTTGGTTTGGTTTTTTTTTTAAGGCTGGATTTTTGTCACTCTTGCTTTCCTAACAAACCATCTTATCCCATGAGTTGCTTTTCTTACCAAAATAGTAATTTTCAGTACTTGTGACTGCTCAGATACCACTCTGCTTCAGATATTCTTTGACATGTACAGGAAAAGAGTCTGATTCAAGTAATGCACCAACAGCTAGTAAAGGTTAAGTATGTGTAGGAGTAACATGGAGGAAGCTCATCCCACAACATCTCACTGGGCACTTGCCCAGCTTGGGCACAGGAGTTGACACCAACTGCTTCCCTGTTGCCCCTGTTGAAGACGCTGTATGACAGTAAGTGGGCTAGGTAGAACCTGCACCTTAGCAGGTACCACCCTCTGTCCATGCTGTCACTGTTGCATCCTGCTAAGCTGCTCGAACTTGCATTTTTCTCTGGATACACGTATTTATTTTGAGCCATTTGTATCAGGAACTTGCCAGCTGTTCTGAGGTGAAAAGTGTGTTGTAATTTTCTAGGCCAGCTGCAAAAACCTCTTTGAAGAGGACTTTTGCAGATGGCCAAAGACTATTTTGTAGACATTGAGGGAAGAGATGGGCAATTCACAGCTGAATTCCCGCGTGGCTGACTATTTTGATGCTTTTTAGACCTAGTTGTCTTTAAGGTGCCTTAGTCCTAATATGGGCATATTTATTATTTGGAATATAACAAAAATAAATTAATCTCATGGCTATAAAACTTGGAAATAACAACTAGAATTTGAACTTGTACCCAGCATACCCCTTCTTGGTTTTATTTGACAGCTTAAAAGAAGGAAGTACAAGCTGTTGCATTCAAATAACATTTATCTCAAAAGCAGTAATCAATGCTCGCTTTGTTATGTTGATCATGTTGTGCAATACATGGGCCTAAAAGCATCCGAAATCTGTGAGCTGTCTTTGGCATTGTATTTCTCATTTTTCTTTTCTGTCTTTCCAATTTGCTAAGTTTGCTGGAAATTTCATATAAAGCCATGAACAATTCATGCATGCAGAACATATCGACTTCTGTTTTTCACTAACATTCATTGACCTTTTAGGTCAATAAATTTTGAAGTTGACTTAAGAAGTCAATAAGCCTTATTTTAATTTAGATTAAGTTTTAGTCTGATTCAGCACTCTGCTTCCCTTTTTATAACTAAAAAAAGCTTATAGCAATTTATTATTAAAATGTATGTCAACTAAGAACTGTTTCCTATAGGTCTGGGAGTCCCTGGCTGGATTATAATTTTTTTCTGTATTCCCAACATGCCATTTGAAAGTGATGTTCCAGCCTCCCAGTGCGTACTCTGTCCCTCTCAACTGCTCTAACATCAATTGTAGAAAGTGATACAGATAATTAAACAAAACCTGTGAATTTCAGGAGCAAATGTTTTCCGTCACGTTGGAATTTCACCTTACGTGAGCGAATTTGACTTAAATTACATTTCTATCTGACATTATTAATTCCATCAAGGAAGCTTTGTGTAATATTAATTACAGATACCAATTATATTATTTCATCTTTCCTTTCCATTGGAGCTTCAATAAAAATTCATCAAGTGAAGGACATGATTATCATAATAATTTTAAAAATCCACCTAAACTCTTTTTCCACATACACACAAAAATGTTAATAGCATTGGAATCATGCATGTGAGAGCGTGCTTGTCAAAGTTCTGTGCGCAACACGTCCATCAGTAAAGAGGAAGGGAGTATTTCCTCTACTGCCTGTTTGGTTTACTGCCATGGATGCTTTCCTTTGATAAAGTAATTTGGCAGACATGTTCTTACAGAAATCAGTGCAATGGTATTGACTTAAAATTTTTGTGCCTTCTCAATCTGTTTAGTTCTTTCAAATGACATTGCTACAGGTGAAAAGCTACTCTGAAGTCATGTTAACTAGCCATATTTTGACCTTATGGAATTTTCACTGTGCAGTATGGCCAGCTAGCGCAATGTCACCTTAACTTCACTTAATATAATTGACAAAAATAGCCTTATTGTTTTTCAGTGGGGAAAAAAAATGAGCAGAGATATTATCAAACGGTATTTCAAATTTCAGCGATAAAGTAATTGGAAAAAAAATGGTTAACTGTGAGGAAATGCATCACTCTAAGATAGCAGCTGATAAGCGGCAGATTCTAATATCAAGATTGGAGATTCAAGAACCCATAAATCCAGGTATCATCTACCACATTTGGAGTACTAATTTGATAATATAATAAAGGAAAACACTACTAATTATAAGGAAAGTATCTTTGAGGAAATATCTGTAGTGTATGTAGAGACAACATGCTGCACTGATTTCAGGTGCTAAGGCTTGGTTTTAGCATTAGCAGTCTGGATAGGGGATACACAGTGATTGAGGCTGTAGGGGCAATCTTCTTCATTTTGAATGAAATCCAGTGTATGTTTGTCTTTGCATTTAACTAGTACAGCTAATTCCTATTCCTGTTCATGAAACCCTAGATAATTTTTTTTAGGGATTTGGAAGTAAGGACAGAAAAATGGTGTTGCGCATGTAACAGGTTTGTCAGCACTTCTGCCTCCCCATTCATAGCTGCCACGCTGTTGCGTTGAAACTGGAAACAATGGAAATCACCAATATATTTGCCAAGTATTATTGTGCATAGGCCATGAAACTGCTGTCATGTCACTTGCCTGTTCATCGAAATACGTACACATAGTTTCAGAGTATCTGCACCTTTGTTTTGACCTGCCCCTCCCTTGCTTTGTATTGGCATTGCTTTGTATTGTATTTGTGTAATGTATTGGCACATAGTTGTTTTCGCCATTGAATAATTTCCTTTTACAACTTCCATTTTGAATGTGTATGGTTGGCTATTTATTCTTTGTTTGATATAGTTCCTTTTCACTTTCTGTTCAAAATTGCATGATAACTAGAGCTAAGAAACAATCTTCAAAGGGAATCCATGTTATTATGAGAAATGTTACAGATTTTCTTCTTTTTTCTAGGCATTGATTTTAAAATAAAGCCAGTAATGTTTAATGATACAAGAGTGAAACTTCAAATATGGTAAGTTTTAATTTATACCACAAATGAGAGCCAACAAAATTACATCACAGCATGAAAAATCTCATCTGCTTTTAATTGTGTGTTTTCCTAAAGTGCAATTCTTCCTACCAGGTCATTTTAAAATTTGAATTTGCCCTGCAGGAGCATAGTTTTTGCAGCAACTAATGTAAGTTAAAAAGAGGGTTGTCGCTAGGTTGCTCGAACAATAAAACTTGCAGCATACAAACAATGCAGATCTACGATCCATATTAAGTATATTTAATTGTATAGGAACATTAATGGAATTGACAAAACAAGAGAATTTTACATTTCATTACCCATCAAATGCGTGTTCAAAAGGGTCACCAAGAGAAGGCTAGTAAGATGAGTCTTTGGGAACCTACACTCTATTTTTTGTTTTTGAAGTTTTTCTAAAGGCTGTATAGGGCTACTGACAGCCATCTCTCCAGGCATCCAATACTGAAGGTTATCTATATTTACCAGTATTTAACATCTCAGGTTTTAATACAAAAATCTTGGAGGCTTGTTTACAGCTTTCTTAAGGCATAATTATATGTAGGAATCTCTGCATCCCTGTATTTTGTGGCTTTTTCCCAAAACCTACTTTCTATGTAAACCAGCTTACTGTCTGTGTCACGTTTACAAAGGGCTTGCCAGAATATTCCCATATTCCCATATTCCCATCTGACTCCTGAGGTGCTTGTACTCTGGACTTTTTTAATCACCTGAGTTGTACCGATCTTAATGACTATGTATATAAAGAAGCAATGGTGGGCTTGAAGTTACACTCAGACTAAACCACTGGTTTAGTTTCCCTAGTAGGGCTGTATTATTCAGAATAAATTTCCAGTGTATTTCTTTCACTGCTATATCTGCACCCAGATATTCTCTCATCCTTATCTTTTCTTGTTCCTTTCATATTAGGGTACACCATTCAAAATTTGGACAATACTCCTTAAAATAAAGTGATTTTTCTTGGGGGTTCTGCAGTTTGATCATCTTTTTGTTTGTTTGTGTGTGTGATTTCTTACAATTTCTTTCAGGGATACTGCTGGCCAGGAACGATTCCATACACTTAGTACTAGCTATTTTCGTGGTGCACAAGGCTTTGTTCTTGTGTATGACATCACAAATCTGGACAGTTTTCAAAGTATAACAAGCTGGATGAGAGACATACATGAGGTAAATATATCTAACAGTGGTTGATATCTTAATGAAGGTAGTTAATGAGTTACTGCAGTTAACGTTTTAAATGACTGCGTAAGATTTATTCTTGTTCCTTGAGCTGTATGTTTCTAACTAGAATTTCTTGCGTTTAACTCAGCACACAGTATGATAGTAGGATTACTGTTACCTGAAACTGGAATACAGTGTAGATTATCCAGGATAAGCTCATGGTGATGCAGGAGTGTTTTCTGAAGTACTTTTAAAACATAGCTTCCAATCTGGTTTTGCGCATGCTGAGTTATGTGCTTTTGTCACTGGTGTGGCTATGCACAAGCCAGTCTACATGAGCTCATCCCAGGATTTTAATTGGCTTCCATGTCAAAATTCCATATCACAGCCAGTGATTTCCCTTTCCTAATTCCATTACTTTAGTGTAGTTACCTCATCCCAAGAATCAAAAAAAACCAAATCAAATTAAACATCCTCTTTGTCCTTGCTGGATATTCCGTTTGAGAGGATGATTTCAAGAGGGAGGAACTGGAGGAGGAAAAGGAGAATCCCTTTTTGATGGCAGTGAGCTGTTTGGTTAGCTCAGCTGCTCGTGGTACTGCAGCTGGAAACGTGTTTTCATGTGACATAGGAAGTGATTCAACAGCACATGGCTGCCAAATGGGGAGTGTGTTCTTACCTCACTTCCTGCTCCTGATCGTTGGCTCCCACTGTGCTGCTTCTGGAGCTTGTCAGAGCCCTCTGAGGTTCACTCTGACTTTCTAACGTGGTAGAAAACTAACACAGCAAAACCAGTTGGATGGTTTTCTGCTCCATCAGTGAGTTTAAGAGTTTCATAGAAGGGTCTGACAGTTATTGGAGTTGGTGCAAGGTAAACAGGTAGGAATAGGAAGGCCAGGAGAAGAGCGTGTGGGAACAATGTGAGGGAGGAACCACGGAGGGAGGAGTGGGCAAGCGCTTAGACATCAGATCGTTCAGCTGCCTGTAAGCCTGTACTCTCAGTCTTTATTGCTGGGTCCCTCTTGATGTGTTCTCTATTAGGTAGAAGCAGGTCAGTTTTAGAATAGAATAGTTCAGCTGGAAGGGACCTACAACGATCATCTAGTCCAGCTGCCTGACCACTTCAGGGCTGACCAGAAGTTAAAGCATGTTGTTAAGGGCTTTGTCCAAATGCCTCTTAAATGCTGACAGGCTTGGGGCATTGACCACCTCTCTAGGAAGCCTGTTCCTGTGTTTGACCACCCTCTCGGTAAAGAAGTGCTTCCTAATGTCCAGTCTAAACCTCCCCTGGCACAGTTTTGAACATTCCCATGTGTCCTATCACTGGGTACCACGGCGAAGAGATCAGCACCTTCCTCTCCACTTCCCCTCCTCAAGAAGCTGTGGAGAGCAATGAGGTTGCCTTGAGCAGTAATGTAGAAGTTTGTAGTTAGCATGCTTCTGTAAATTAGTATGCTTGTGTAAGAATCCAAGCAAGATAGTGCTCTTTGTTGATTAAAACCAAGTAAATGTTCAGGCAGTGTTTGTAATACCCTGTGAATTGGTAGGAATATGGCACGATGGATGGGAGAGTTCATCTTGGGAAGGCGGGCTTGAACTAAAACCATCAAACACATCCTTTTCTCTCTTCACAGCTTGAGTATACGGATGAATTAATGAAGTACACATGGTCATATATCCAAAAATACATACATATGATATCTTATACTGTTGGTAAAACCTTATGTTTACATTACCTCAGTATTATGTACATTACTATGGTGACCTAGTACATCATTATGCTTGACCTTAGAGCCATCTTACAAGTCTTAGTGGCAACAGAGCCTAACTTCAGTAATGTGGTACAACGGAGATTTGCTGATACGATATGCTTATTGGCTTGTCTGCACACACTTCAAACTAACACACGTGTTTTATTACGTCGTTAAGAAAAGCATGTGCCCTTCTCCTGTTAGACAAACCAACAAAAGTCACAGCGAGATATGCCACTGGTTGTACAGTTTCATGATTACCTAACATTTAACTCAGCACACAGTATGATAGTAGGTTTACTGTTATCTGAAGCTGAAAATGTAGATTATACATATATATCCATTTTTATATATATATTTATCTATGCACATATCTGTGTGTATAAATTTATATACGAAATACTGATCTGTCTTCACACTGCCTCCAAGGGGTCATTTTGTCCTGTTATCTTTAATTAGATCAACAGATGGTTGATTCAGTGGGCTACAATTACAATGCACAACCATAGACACAAAGAAAGTACCAGGACCGTATGGCTAGGGTGGAGGGAAGGATGGGACTAGCTCTTGTAGCCACCGTGCAGGCTTAGATCTGCTTAAGTCAGTCAGGAAATCACACCTGCATGAGCCTTCTTTCTGTTCGTGACGCTTAAAAGCTTTCATGTAAACATACTCAAGCTAATATTAATAAATATAAGTTAGTATTTAGATTGCTTAATCTTAACCCCTGAAGGTACTTTGTTAGTTTAAAATTTTAAAAATGGAAATGGAAAAATACTCAATTGAAAACAATTTCTGGGAATGTAAATTGCATGATCGATTGTACCAATCTCAAAGCTCGCAATTAGTGAGTGTTGTAAGAGAGCTAGATAATAATAAAAAATTTAATTTTGTCCTAGTAGGATATCAATTTCTGAAGTGTCTTGGTGAAAATATATGGGGCCATTCATTGCAAAAGAAGTGATTTTAAGCAATAACTGTTAAAACACATGGCATTTCATGAAAATTAATTACTTACTGAAGGTTGGTGACATTCCCTGCATTTGCTTTGGTCTGTGAATGCAAACCAGTATTTAATTCCCCACAAATGCCCTGTATCAAAGTGGCTGTTGCTATGGCACCCTTCAAAATGTGCAAGGGTGGATATTTTTTAAAAAAATAAAAATGGAAACAGATACAGGTTTTATTAAACACCAGACTAATAGGTAATGTAAAGCTTGCACCTGAAGCAATCAAACAGGATTTTCTGAGACAATTCAGTTGTTACATTACACTCTCATTTTTGAATTCTTTGTACACAGAGATTTTAAACGGAAAGTTTTTAAAAAATATGTTCAGTGTGCTAAGCCATTTTTACAACAGTTGAAAATGACAATCTAAGCAATTTAGCATTCCTAAAAACTCCATTGATTTTATAAAAACTGGCCAGTCAGTGCTATTACAATCAGATTACCAGTAATGTTCTCATTGTATTTCAATTATTTTAAGTGTGGAGTACAGCAGCTTTCCTATTAAAAATGAATTATTGTTCAAGGAAGTTCAAGACACAAATATGCTGCCGTATCTGTGTTGTTGTAAAATTCGTATTCAGGACTAGAGGAAACTAACATGGCTGTACTTAAAAAGCTTACTAGAAAAATGTGCTCACAGATTAATATCTGAGGACATTATTGGCAAATCCAATACAGGTATATTGGATTTGTAATGCACTCATTAGGAGCATGATAATTGCAGGAAAATTACTTTAGAACCTGAAACCATTATTTGTAGGGTTGCGGGTGATGTCCAATTTATTAAGGTGTTCCTCTTGTCTGCTGACATGGCTTTTAGCTATTGTGTGTGCAGTTGTTCTGAAAGGCTGATTCTGTTTGGCCTTTAAAAATTAAATACGGTAACCGTGTACCAGATCCGTTTGCACAAAACAGTTCTTTCCAGGATGTTTTGAACAAGATTCCAACTAATGCATTGGCAAAAATTTCCTCACAGTAGAGTGGTCAAATGCTCAAACAAGTTCCCAGAGAAGATCTGGAGATACTTAAAACTCGATTCAACAGGGCCTTTGAGCAACCTGACCTGACTTTGAAGTTAGTCCTTCTTCAAGCAGGGGTTAGACCAGATGACTTCCAGAAGTCGTTGCCAACTTAAATCACACCGTGATTCACATGTGGCATCTGGGTCTCCAAAAACTTTTGACACAGATGGTAGGTCCTAGTTTGCTTTTAAAGACATTGGACTGGTTTTCATTCTGCTAGTCTTCTGGTGTGACCACGAAGATGGCATTACCAGTTCCTAACAATTATCTCTGTCCTGGAAATTCTCTGCTAGCACAGAATTTTTCTGCATGGGAACAATAGATTCATTTTCTCATGCAGTAGCAAGTCTTGGTGACATAATTTAGTGTTCTTGGAATATATTAGCTTTCTATTTATGCTGTCTGAAATAAGTGACCCCTCAACCAGGGTATGAAATGTATGGGTGTGTTTGGTTACTGCCATTCTTGCATAGTGCCCTCTTCTGGTTCTGTGCATTAAATGCATTTGAGAGTTGGGAACCTGGGCCGTCGTTCGGTGTTTCTGGATCATGCTTAAATAAAAGCACCACACCAAAATGCCTTACCAATGTAAATTACCTTGACTTCAAACGCTTCTGAGTTTTTCTTCTTTAGATGGGAAAGCTTGATGCCAGAAGGATCGAATTGTTCCAGTTCATAGATGGGTTTGTTGTTACGACTCTGATTATAACTTAAAACTCTTGTTCTTGTCACTTTGCTAAATTGGTAAACCTCTAATCCCAGACTGGTTTGAGGATAAATTGGTTTATATCTAATCAAGTCTGAGTTTGCTAATAGATGAATTCTGTCATTTGTACAATTCCACTGAAGTCCTGGAAACTAGGCATTTGTAACTGAAGTCATTGTGTGGCACTTAGAAAAATATATGGAAAGAGATATATATGTGGGAATCGTAATGTGAACACTGCCCATGTGATGCTGTCAAAGAGACTGTGGGGACAGTGTATTCCTAACAAATTATTCTTTATTAATACAAAGGATCAGTTTCTAGTGTCGTTGTCTAGTGAGTAGAAGGAAGAAACTTGCCAGCTTTATGACCTTCCCCAGCTCTGCCTTCATCTTGCTGCATGACCATGCATATTTCGGTATCCTCTTAAAATCTGAAAAATTATATTAATGCTACATTTCTTCCCCAAATACAAACTAATCTAGCATTACCATAGTGTATTTATCAGATCTGAGTTCTTGATTTCACTGTTTCAACCTGCAAACAAACTTCTGTTCCCTTTTCAGACTGTAATCATTGAGTATCAAAACCATGCAGCCCTGCACAGCTACACCCTGGAAATGTGGTGGAAGGACAAGGTGGTGATTCTGGATCGATAACTTTATACAAAAAGCTGTCTGGATGAGCTTTGGGTAATCACAGCCAGTTTGCTGCAGGGGAGGTTGAGGCCAGCCGTTCAAGTTAGGATCTGTGCTCACCATTTAAAAAGTGAAGGGATAGTTTCTCCCAATAACCCCTAAGTACAAATCTGATGTAGTTGTCTTTTGATAAAAGTGTCTGTGCTGCTTTTGGCACTTACATAAATTCACAGCACTTCTGCAAAATGAGAACAAGTGCAGAAAAAAAGACCTAACATTGGGGAAAAAAAAAAACTTACATACAAAAGGGATGAGCAAGATATTTTTCCTTTTCCATTCTTGATTTCTGTTAACAGCTACATAGTCAAGGAGTTGGGTATTTACCTGGCTGGGTGCACAGGCTAGGTGAAAGCTGGGCAGTAGTGTAATTAGTGACAGGCATGGATGGATGGCTCCTATCAGAGCAGGCTGCTAAAGGTCACCATGGTACTATGGTGTGAGAGTCCAGTGTCCCTAGTCCGGTCCCTGGCACTGCTGCATTTGAGGCACTGGCACTGCTCCCTCCTGTGGCTACCGGTCACAGCAGCCTGGCTCCCGTCGCTACTGGCTCCAGCTGCCGGGAATCCAGTGGGGTAAAAACCCTTTTGCCAAAACCTGATGACTCCAAACTCTGCCAGATGCCTCAGAAAACTTGGTCGGTCTCAATAAATCTCTTGACTCCGATTTTTGGAGAGAAATACAGTGCTGATATTTCCTTTTTAGGCGTTTAAAAGAAATAGGCTAAGTTTTCTCCAAGTTCAGATTTTTATTTTAAGTTTCAGTAAAATGTGAACTTCGAAACGTTAAAACCAGAAGAAAAACTGAAGAGAGAGAACCAAAAATCTGGATGTATTTTTGAGATACCAAAGCAAAACACTTTTTTTTTTACTTCTCAAAAATTTTTTTCTTTTTGCCTTGATGAAATTTTAATAGTATTTTTCCGTGACATAGGAAAAAAATGTTTCCTGACTCTATTAGCTTCATCAGTGCTGACTTGCATAATAGCATCTTAACAACTGTAAAATAACCATCCTCTTTTGAGCTATAGATTTTGCATTTGGAAAGCTTATTCCTGAGCTATAAATAAAAGAGGATGAAAATACACAGTGAGCTTTTGGGAGCACTGAAGAGCCTTATTTTTGGCCAGTTAAAATCAGTTTACCGCTGCAGTTTTTATGCCAACTGAGCACATGGTCAAACTTCTGCCTAGTCATATTGACTTAATTTTTTTAAGACTTGTTCTATATAATCAGCTTTCAGAATTTAAAATGGAAGACATTTCGGTGTATATTCTTTAGTTTTCTAAAAGAAATAAACTGCAAGGTACCATCTTTAAAAAATGGAGTACTTGCAGTGCTTTGGTGGAGGATCTAGTCAAAGTGAAAATACATTATTACATTATATTATGTAAAAATAGTAGTTATTTGCTGAAATAATTAATTACTGAAAGGCCTGGTATCTCTAACCTCCTTTAAATTTTTTTATTATTTAAAGCTGTTTAGAAAGAGCATTCCTGCTGCAAAAATTCGTGCTGTTTGTGCAAAAATAAATTTACAGTATTAATTTCATGGTTTTGTACATAAAGTATGCTAATGTTTCCCTTTGACCTTTTAGTTCAGACTGAAGTCAAATACCACTTGTAAAACCTTCAGCTACATACAGTCTTCTTCCAAATAAAAAGCTGATTATGTGATGAGATTAAATTGTCTGTTTACCCTATTTTAGGGACTGATGTATGTAATTTTATGTAGGAGAACCATTGACCTTAATGAGTAAAGCTTCAATGCATTCTGAAACAGCCAACAGTTTGTTCTATTAATCCAGGTTAGATTGATTCATTATTGTAGGCCTGTACTTTGTACTTCTAATATGAGCTTACGTCGTTTTAATACTACATTATCTTGAACATCAGCTATGGGTATGAAAGGAGATTAGCTGACTCTAAAATGAGAGTGGATTAAAAAAATTAAATAGTGTTCCTCAATAATAAATTGTGCCTACTGCTGTACTCTTCAAATGAGGCAACTTAGTTGTGAAAGGGCAAACAGACTAAAAATAATGATTCTCTCATCCTTTAATGAATAGAGGTTTTTCTTTGGATTTCTCTGAAGGGAGGTACACGGGTCCATGTGCATGTGTGTGAGCTGCGGGGAGGAGGTTTGTCTGTGCCTGATTTTGTCTTATGGGAAAGTTACAAAAAATAAGACTTTGACAGAGATCAGAGATTTCATCAATATCCTTGTAGAGACAAGACCTGCAGCCTGAGACCAGGCTTTTTGAGTCATCAGAGCAGCTGTGCAAACGTGTACTTTCAGAACATAAGCCTTGGGATCAGACCACTTGAGCTTTAATTGTCTCTAGATTGAGACCCTCAGCTTCCTCCACTGAAGCATCAAAAGTGGTTTTAAATATTATGATTTTCACAACAAATGCCAGTTTTCAAATTCCACATGCTGTTGCAGAACTGTTCCCTTTCCTTGTCATTATTCCAGTCATGTAGTTACAATGGCTTCTCTTAAAATAACACTGAAGTAAAACATCCAGTGCATTTCACAATCATGCCCGTAACTGGATTAGTGGAATGAAGGATGGAGACAAAGTCAAAAAGCTAGATTTTTCTTCCTTTTGAAATCAATGAGGTTTTTAAACTTTAGTTCATTAAAAATCTATTGCCTTCTTCCAAGTGTCCTGGAATAATCAAACTTTTATGTTGAGTTTGAACACTTTGAATATAATTTTACTGTCTGTGTGCAGAAGTGAAGCACAGAGAGGTGCTCTTCCAGGTGCAGCAAATTCCTTCCTTTTTACTGGTGAGTGCTGGATGAGGACCAGGCTGATATGCTAATCCATGAACCTATTACTTTAGGGAGGGCAGTGTCTGTGAATTTGGGGCATTTCCAGTCACTTTAAAGCCTCAAGATGGAGCATTCATTAGAAGATGGTTCCCATGCACCATATAATTTACATCTTATGAAAGGGGTTGCAAATTATGCCCTGCACTTTTAAGCAGCTTTTTTCTGCTCTTTGCAATCTTGCTGTTTTCCTCTGAATCCCAGTAACTGATTGAAAAAATTTCCACAGATGAAAAGGTCAGGACAGAATTAACCTTTACTTTCAGGAAAATAAAGTGTTGAAGGTTCGTGTGAGCTGGAGGTGAAGGGCTTTTGTTGTTTGCTTTTTTCCTACTTGACACTTATTAATGCTGGTTCTCTTTTAGAAAGCAGGTGATGAAGTGGACGTAATACTGTTGGGCAACAAGTGTGATAAGGAGTCAGAACGTGTAGTTCCAAAACAAAAAGGAGAAAAGGTATCATTGATCACTAATACTTTCTTTGGGTTCTCATGAGTATCCTAGTATGTGACTGTGACCTGTTACACTAAAATGATAAAAAGCTCCTGAATTCCAAAAATTCTATTAGGAATTGCTCCAGAAGAACAGTTTTGGAGTTCTGAAGTGGTTGGGTTTTTTTTAACGTATGAGCAGAAATGTGTTAGGTAACTCTTAGCTGATCTCTTCGGAATACCAATTTTTATTTTATAAATATGCTTTAAAAGGTTAAAATATATTTTTAAAGTTTTAGGCATTATGACAGAAATATTTTAGAGTCTGCATTTTCAGAGTACTGTTTCATTACATTCTGCATAATTTTCTGGTACCTGATGCACCCATCAATGATTTTTTTGCTACAGCTTGATATAAAGAACTATTCTGCAGACTGTGCACTGTGATCTGCATTGTCTATGAATAGCCCTAAATAATACTGGACAGATAATTTAGGGAACATCCAGCTCCCCTAGTTCTAACTGTGTATGTGTCATACAGCTGAGACTACTGTAGTTTATACCTGCTGACCATGTGTAGGGGAAGAACTGGTGTTAAGTGGGGAGTGCTGTTTTAAAGGCAATGCCAAATTACTCTCACTGAGCAGCGATGAGGAAATACAGGAGCCATACTATGGCAGAAGGAATTGTGATAATGACTTAAACATTGCAGGAGAGCGTGTCCTATATACCAGTAAATTTTGCAACTGCAAACTGTATGCATCTGTTTTCTGGAACTTGTAATGAGCCGTTCTATTATGCTTTCAGGCATAGAAGCATAGAATCATAGAATTGTTTTGGTTGGAAAGGACCTTTAAGATCAAGTCCAGCTGTTAACCTAGCACTGCCAAGTCCACCACTAAACCATGTCCCTTAGCACTACATCTACATGTCTTTTAAATACCTCCAGGGATGGTGACCCAACCACTTCCCTGGGCAGCCTGTTCCAATGCTTGACAGCCCTTTCGGTGAAGAAATTTTTTCTGATATCCAATCTAAACTTCCCATGGCACAACTTGAGGCCGTTTCCTCTTGTCCTATCACTTGTTACCTGGGAGAAAAGACCAACACCCACCACGCTACAGCCTGCTTTCAGGTAGTTGTAGAGAGTGATAAGGTCTCCCCTGAGCCTCCTTTTCTCCAGACTAATCAATCCCAGTTCCCTCAGCTGCTCCTCATAAGACTGGTTCTCCCGACCCTCCACCAGCTTCATTGCACTTCTTTGGACACACATGGTGAGTCAAGCAGGATGTCATTCTTGTTTGAAGAAAAGAACACTGATAATTTCTTGCCAATTATTTAATCCCAGATTAGGGAACTTTAAAAATAGCATCACCTCTTCAATGGCATTACAAATAGAAACTTTTGAAAGTTCATTGTTTGTATGCAAGACACTTCTGATGTTAATGTACTGTATCTGTGTACAAGGAATAAGATTGCTGAAAAAGTACACGTAAACTCTCACTCAAAGAATGCATCATTAGAAATCTAAAGAGTTACTGGATGCATGTGCACAAGAGGGCAGTAGTAGAGTGTCTTCATTTAGCCCACACCCAGGGCTAAACAATAGTAGTTTTTCTCTCACCCAATGTCCCTTCCCCAAATGAGGAAGGGAATTGGGAAAAGGAGGGAGACTTGTAGGTTGAAGTTAACCAGATTTAATGAAATGAAGAAATCAATATAAATGACAACACAAAATAGACAAAAGTGTACTTTTCCACAGATCACTGGCAAGTTGCTCCAGGAATCACAATGATGACTAGAGAAAAGGAAGGAGACCAGAAAGAGCCCCACCTGTTCCTTGCAAACCCCCTCTTTTATAGGGAGCTTGATGTTAATGATATAGAATACACCTGTGGGCCTGGCTGGGTCAGCTGCCCTGGATTTAACTGCTGAGGGCCTTGATCACCATGGCTGACCACAAACTGAAACCAAATCCCAGTGAAACCAGGACATAGAGTTTTGCATAGGATATTCACCGTGACATTTTCTGACTTCTGTGTACTTAACCATGCAATCAAAATTTCTATTAATGTAGCATTTTTTTTCAGAAACAAATCATTACCGCCTCACCAGTGAGTCTGCTTTCTAGATTTCTCCTGTGTTTTGAGGCAAGACAACTCTTCAGTTATACTATTTCTTCTTTTAATGTGATTTACAAACGCCAAAGAATCTGACTGAGACAACTGGAGAAAGATTCCATTAGCAGAGAGCGAGCTAATATTGTCCTCTCACTCCAAAGAAAATATCCTTATTAGGAGGGGAAAATAGTTTGATGCTAACTCTGCCACATAATAATTCATACTTACATATTTCATATTATTCTGTGAGTATGAGCTGTAAGTATTGTTCTGTTCAGAGTCTTGAAGAGAAGACCCCTAGATTCCTGAGAATCTTATCATGTATGTTGGCATTTCTATAACAATCTGTCAGAACTGGGTCACTGTCATATGCCACTTTGTAAACTACTTTAATTCTGAGAAATTTATTTTTTAGTTTTCTTTTGTGATTGTATGATTTTGATCACTCAGAAATTGATATATTTAATTTTAACACTATGAAGTATTTTCTTGTATTAATAGCTTTTTATTAAAAAAAATGATCTATTTTTTCTATTCACTAGATCACTATGATCTAGTGGCAATTACAGAAACTTGGTGGGACGCCTCACATGACTGGAATGTGGTCATGGATGGCTATGTCCTGTTCAGGAAAGACAGGCCGCTAAGGAGAGGTGGTGGAGTTGCTCTTTATGTGAGTGAGCAGCTAGAATGTATTGAGTTCTGTCCAGGGGCGGATCAGGAGCGAGTTGAGAGTTTGTGGGTGCGAATTAAGGGGCAGGCTGGCAGGGGTGATACTGTTGTGGGTGTCTATTACAGGCCACCGGATCAGGATGAGGAGGGTGATGAGGCCTTCTACAGGCAGCTGAGAGCAGTCTCTCAATTACAGGGCCTGGTTGTTGTGGGGGATTCCAACTACCCTGATATTTGCTGGGAGGCCTACTCAGCCAGCCATCCCCAGTCCAGGAGGTTCCTCCAGTGCGTTGATGATAACATTCTGATGCAAATGGTGGATGAGCCAACTAGGAGAGGAGCGCTGCTGGATCTTATCCTCACTAACAAGGAGGGTCTGGTTGAAGAGGTGAAGGTTGAGGGCAGCCTTGGTTGTAGTGACCATGAGATGGTAGAGTTCAGGATCTCATGTGGCAGGAACAGAATAGCTAGCAGAATCGCAACCCTGAACTTCAGGAGGGCCAACTTTGGCCTTTTCAAGCAATTGCTAGGGGAAATCCCATGGGACAGGGTACTAGAAGGTAAGGGGGCCCAAGATAGTTGGTTAGCATTCAAGGACTGCTTCTTCCGAGCTCAAGATCAGAGCATCCCAACAGGTAGGAAGTCAAGGAAGGGTACCAGGAGACCTGCATGGTTGAACAGGGAACTGCTGGGCAAACTCAAGTGGAAGAAGAGGGTGTACAGATCGTGGAAGGAGGGGCTGGCCACTTGGGAGGAATATAAGTCTGTTGTCAGAGGATGTAGGGAGGCAACTAGGAAAGCTAAGGCCTCCTTGGAATTAAACCTTGCAAGAGAGGTCATGGACAACAGAAAGGGCTTCTTCAAATACATTGCAGGTAAAGCCAACACTAGAGGCAATGTAGGCCCACTGATGAATGAGGTGGGGGTCCTGGAGACAGAGGATAAAAAGAAGGCGGAGTTACTGAATGCCTTCTTTGCCTCTGTCTATACTGTTGGAGGCTGTCCTGAGGAGCCCCAGACCCCTGAGGCCCCAGAAGAAGTCAGGATAGAGGAGGAATCTGTCTTGGTTGATGAGGGCTGGGTCAGGGACCAATTAAGCAATCTGGACGTCCATAAATCCATGGGCCCTGATGGGATGCACCCGCGGGTGCTGAGGGAGCTGGCGGAAGTCATTGCTAGGCCACTCTCCATCATCTTTGCTAAGTCATGGGCAACGGGAGAGGTGCCTGAGGACTGGAGGAAAGCGAATGTCACTCCAGTCTTCAAAAAGGGCAGGAAGGAGAACCCGGGTAACTATAGACCGGTCAGCCTCACCTCCATCCCCAGAAAGGTGATGGAGCAACTTGTCCTTGGTGCTGTCTCTAGGCACATCAAGGATAGGGGGATCATTAGGGGCACTCAGCATGGCTTCACCAACGGGAAGTCATGCTCAACCAACTTGATAGCCTTTTATGAGGATGTTACCCGGTGGATAGATGATGGTAAAGCTGTGGATGTGGTCTATCTCGATTTCAGTAAAGCGTTTGACACGGTCTCCCACAGCATCCTCGCAGCTAAACTGCGGAAGTGTGGTCTGGATGATCGGGTAGTGAGGTGGATTGTGAACTGGCTGAAGGAAAGAAGCCAGAGAGTAGTGGTCAGTGGGACAGAGTCCAGTTGGAGGTCTGTGTCTAGCGGAGTCCCGCAAGGGTCGGTTCTGGGACCAGTTCTATTCAATATATTCATTAATGACTTGAATGAGGGATTAGAGTGCACTGTCAGCAAGTTCGCTGATGACACAAAACTGGGAGGAGTGGCTGACACAACGGAAGGCTGCGCAGCCATTCAGAGAGATCTGGACAGGCTGGAGAGTTGGGCGGGGAGAAATTTAATGAAATATAACAAGGGCAAGTGTAGAGTCCTGCATCTGGGCAAGAACAACCCCATGTATGAGTATAAGTTGGGGACAGAGCTGTTGGAGACCAGCGTAGGGGAAAGGGACCTGGGGGTCCTAGTGGACAGCAGGATGACCATGAGCCAGCAATGTGCCCTTGTGGCCAAGAAGGCCAATGGCATCCTGGGGTGTATTAGAAGGGGTGTGGTTAGTAGGTCGAGAGAGGTTCTCCTCCCCCTCTACTCTGCCCTGGTGAGGCCGCATCTGGAATATTGTGTCCAGTTCTGGGCCCCTCAGTTCAAGAAGGACAGGGAAGTGCTAGAGAGAGTCCAGCGCAGAGCCATGAAGATGATTAAGGGAGTGGAACATCTCCCTTATGAGGAGAGGCTGAGGGAGCTGGGTCTCTTTAGCTTAGAGAAGAGGAGACTGAGGGGTGACCTCATCAATGTTTATAAATATGTAAAGGGCAAGTGTCAAGAGGATGGAGCCAGGCTCTTCTCAGTGACATCCCTTGACAGGACAAGGGGCAATGGGTGCAAGCTGGAACACAGGAGATTCCACTTAAATTTGAGGAAAAACTTCTTTACAGTGAGGGTGACTGAACATTGGAACAGGCTGCCCAGAGAGGTTGTGGAGTCTCCTTCTCTGGAGACATTCAAAACCCTCCTGGACGCGTTCCTGTGTGATATGGTCTAGGCAATCCTGCCCCGGCAGGGGGATTGGACTAGATGATCTTTTGAGGTCCCTTCCAATCCCTAACATTCTGTGATTCTGTGATTCACTTTGAGGAAGGTTTGAACTCAACGTTCTTGGGCTCCTCCGCTCCCCTCCCCCCAATAACATTATCTTTTCCTCCGAAAAATAAATTAAAATGTTGAAGGTTATATGACTTCGTAGAAAGTGGCCATTTTTCTCCTATCAAATCTTTCTAACAGAAAGAGCCAAGTAAAATATTCTTCCTTTTGTTTTGCTTTTGCTGTCTCCACGTGCCTGACTTAAAAGCTGACTTTTACAGGTACAATACCAATGAAAAAAACATTCTGCACAGTTCTAGGAATATTTCAGACACATCTGTCTGATTCAACACTAAGAAATCATAGCAGCACTTTGCTAGGAAGTAGTGTATTTTGAGTTAAAAGAAGTGAACAATTGGAATTAAATTTCACTTTGGAAGAGATAATGGCAGTACTTATTTTGTTATTTTAAGTAAGATATGAGCATATTTCACTCAAGATCTCCAAACTGTTCTCAAGGATAATATAAAATTACATCTCCAAGTAGCATAATTCCCATAGGTTTGTAAATGTATTTAGGCATTTTATTTCTTGATCTATTCAAGATGCTCCCAAAAGCAAAAAAAAAAGTAATTCTTTGAATGTGCCCTTCCAGCTTCTTTATGAGAGGGAGTAGCCACAGCTGTGTTCATACTTCCAGTTGCTTTAACACTGGACTTTTGGGGTTTCCTTCCATTTAGCTACATTTTTAGAGAACTTGCTTGCCACAATACTTACCAGTATGCAAGGTGAATTGGGATAATACATACATTAATCTTCTTTGATCAATACTGTGTACAAACAGAGAAAAGGGGGGTGCACTGATAGGTGTAGTAGGCAATGTAGTGACATAATACAGGGAAGACTGAAGTACTCAAGGTTTTTAAATTTTATTTTAGCTTAGTTTTCTTTTGCATTGGTCTTCACAGATGGAGCTTGCTCCCAGACCTCTGCATAGATTAGCCAAGCTGGTAAAGAGGGCTTTAAACTAGATTTGCCGGGGGAGAGGATACTCAGTCCATCCCAATTCAGCCAGATCAATGACAGGGCCAGTAATAGGTGCCCAGAGACTGAAGAAGGATGGCATGTTGGCAGGAGAGTGCCAGAAGAGCCACGGATAGAAATTTCAGGCTGCAAGGCAGCTTCATCGGGGGCCCAACTGAAATGCCTCTATGTAAACGCACGGAGCATGGGGAACAAACAAGAGGAACTAGAGACGTGCGCATACCCGCAAGGCTGCGACCTTATTGGCATCACAGAGACATGGTGGGATGACTCTGACGACTGGAGTGTTGGAATAGAGGGACACAGGCTTTTTAGGAAGGACAGGCAGGGGAGATGAGGAGAGGGTGTTGCGCTCTATGTTAATGATCAGTTTTAGTGCATGGAGCTCTGTCTGGGGATGGAGGAGGAGCTGACGGAAAGCTTATGGGTCAGGATTAAAGGGCGGGCAGGGATGGGAGACGTTATAGTGGGCGCCTGCTACAGGCCACCTGACCAGGATGGCCAAGCGGATGAGGCCCTTCACAGACAGATAGATGTAGCCTCATGTTCACAGGCCCTGGTCCTCACGGGGGACTTCAACCACCCTGACATCTGTTGGAAGGACAAAACAGCTGGGCACAAGCAATCCAGGAGCTTCTTGGAATGTGTGGATGACAGCTTCCTTCTCCAAGTGATAGAGGAGCCAACGAGGAGAGGTGCCGTGCTGGACCTTGTTCTCACCAACAAGGAGGGGCTGGTGGGGGACGTGAAGCTCAAGGGTAGCCTTGGCTGCAGTGACCATGAAATGGTGGAGTTCAAGACCAATAGGGCAGCAAGCAGGGCACACAGCCAGCTCACCACCCTGGATTTCAGGAGAGCAGACTTTGACCTCTTCAAGGACCTGCTTGGCAAAGTCGCTTGGGATAAAGCCCTGGAGGGAAGAGGGGCCCAAGAAAGCTGCTTAGTATTCAAGGACCACCTCCTCCAGGCTCAGGAGCAATGCATCCTGACAAAGAGGAAGGCAGGCAGAAACGCCAGGAGGCCTGCATGGATGAACAAGGAGCTTCTGGACAAACTCAGGCACAAGAAGGAAGCCTACAGAGGGTGGAAGCAAGGGCAGGTAGCCTGGGAGGAATACAGGGAGATTGTCCGAGAAGCCAGGGACCAGGTTAGGAAAGCTAAAGCCCTGATAGAATTAAATCTGGCCAGGGATGTCAAGGACAACAAGAAATGCTTCTACAGGTATGTCAGTGATAAAAGGAAGACTAGGGAAAATGTGGGCCCTCTCTGGAAGGAAACGGGAGACCTGGTTACCCGAGATATGGAGAAGGCTGAGGTACTCAACGACTTTTTTGCCTCAGTCTTCACCAGCAAGTGCTCTAGCCTCACCACCCAAGTTGCATAAGGCAGAGGCAGGGACTGGAAGGATAAAGAACCACCCACTGTAGGAGAAGATCAGGTTCGAGACCATCTAAGGAACCTGAAGGTGCACAAGTCCATGGGACCTGGTGAGGTGCATCCACGGGTCCTGAGGGAACTGGAGGATGAAGTTGCTAAGCTGCTGTCCATCATTTTTGAGAAGTTGTGGCAGTCTGGTGAAGCTCCCACTGACTGGAAAAGAGGAAACATAATACCCGTCTTCAAGAAGGGGAAAAAGACAGACCCAGGGTACTACAGGCCAGTCAGTCTCACCTCTGTGCCTGGCAAGATCATGTAGCATATCCTCTTGGAAACCATACTGAGGCACACAGAAATCAAGGAGGTGATTGGTGACAGCCAACATGGCTTCACCAAGGGCAAATCATGTCTGACAAATCTGGTGGCCTTCTACGACGGGGTTACAGCACTGGTGGATAGGGGAAGAGCAACTGATGTCATCTACCTGGACTTGTGCAAAGCATTTGACACTGTCCCGCACGACATCCTTGTCTCTAAATTGGAGAGACATGGACTTGACAGATAGACCACTTGGTGGAGAAGGAATTGGCTGGATGATTGCACTCAAAGAGTTACGGTCAATGGCTCAATGTCCAAGTGGACACCAGTGACGAGTGGCGTTCCTCAGGGGTCGGTATTGGAACCGGTCCTGTTTAACATCTTTGTCAGCGACATGGACAGTGGGATTGAGTGCGCCCTCAGCAAGTTTGCCGATGACACCAAGCTGTGCGGTGTGGTCGACACGCTGGAGGGAAGGGATGCCATCTAGAGGGAGCTTCACAGGCTTGAGAGCTGGGCCTGTGCAAACCACATAAAGTTCAACAAGGCCAAGTGCAAGGTCCTGCACGTGGGTCGGGGCAATCCCAAGGACAAATACAGGCTGGGCGGAGAATGGATTGAGAGCAGCCCTGAGGAGAAGGACTTGGGGGTGATGGTTGACAAGAAGCTCAACATGAACCGGCAATCTGCGCTTGCAGCCCAGAAGGCCAACCGTATCCTGGGCTGCATCAAAAGCAGCGTGGCCAGCAGGTTGAGGGAGGTGATTCTGCCCCTCTGCTCTGCTCTCGTGAGACCCCACCTAGAGTACTGCGTCGAGCTCTGGGGCCCCCAGCATAAGAAGGACATGGAGGTGTTGGAATGAGTCCAGAGGAGGGCCACGAAGATGATCAGAGGGCTGGAGCACCTCTCCTATGAAGACAGGCTGAGAGAGTTGGGGCTCTTCAGCCTGGAGAAGAGAAGGCTCAAGAGAGACCTTCTAGCAGCCTTCCAGTATCTGAAGGGGGCCTACAGGAAAGCTGGAGAGGGGCTTTTTACAAGGACAAGTAGTGACAGGACGAGGGGGAATGGTTTTAAACTGAAAGAGGGTAGATTTAGATTGGATCTTAGGAAGAAATTCTTTATTGTGAGAGTAGTGAGACACTGAAACAGGTTGCCCAGAGAAGTTGTGTCTGCCCCCTCCCTGGCCGTGTTTAAGGCCAGGTTGGATGGGGCCTTGAGCAACCTGGTCTAGTGGAAAGGTGTCCCTGCCTGTGGCAGGGGGGTTGGAACTAGATGATCTTTAAGGTCCCTTCCAACCCAAACCATTCTATGATTCTATGTACTGGTATGGTTTGGGAAGGAGCAGGTCAGCCGGCAGTGGGAAAGCGTTGGGTTAGAAACTACTTAGGAAAGTTGGATGCATCCATAGACATGATGAAGTTCACCCAGTTGTGCTGAAGGAGCTGGTCACTGTGAGTGGGGCCACTTTCAGTCAACTCTGAAAAATCATGGTGGTTGGGAGAGATTCCTGTTGACTAGGAAGAGGCCAGCATGACACCTATCTTTAAAAAAGGCAAGGAAGAGTGTTCAAGGAACTATCTATAGTCAGTCAGCCTTGCTTCGGTCAGTGGAAGGATCATGGAGCATGTTGTCATCAAATCCTTTTCCAAGGACATAAAGGACATAAAGATAATCTGGAATAGTCAACAGAGGGCAAATTGTGTGTCACTCCCTGATTGCCTTCTACAATGCCAGGAAATCACTGTGTGGACAAGGGAATAGCGGTGGTTGTGATAAATCTTGAATTTAATAAGGCTTTTGTTACCCTCTCCGGTGGCATCCTCACTTGGAAACTAGGAAATGTGGGCTGGACAAGTGGACCATTAAGTGGACTGAAAATTGGCTGGACTACCAGAGGCCAAGGGTAGCAGTCAAAGGCTGTGTGTCTGGTTGGTAACTAGTAATGAGCAGAGTACATCAGGGATGTGTAGTGGGGCTCACATTGTTCAACATTGTCATCAGTGATCTGGCTGATGATAGAAGGAGATTTGCATGTGACAGTGAGGTTAAGGGGTGTGACTGGCACACCAAATGGGAGAACACGAGTTCTGTGGGACCTTGATAAACTTGAGAACTGGGCCAACAGAAACATCATGAAATTCTGTAAGAAGTGCGAAGATATACATCTGGGATGGAATAATCCCGGGCATGAGTCACCGGCCTGCTGCAAAGGACCGGTGGGTTATAATGAACACCAGCTTGAATATAAGTCAACAGTGTTCTCTCATTGCTTAAAAGCATGCTGGACTACATTAGAAGGATAACAGATGGTAGATCTGGGATCTACTTAGTGCTGGCAAGGCCACATGGAATATTGTGTCCAGCTTTGGCTCCCCCATTTCAAGAAGGGTGTTGATAAACTGGAGAGGATCCAGCAGACAGCTACAAACATGATTGGGCTCTAGTACCAGTAATCCATGAAGAGAACTGAGGGCGCTGGGTAAAGAGGGAGGCTAAGGAGCAGTTACTGGTCTACAGCAATTGAAGTGTAGTTAGAGGAATGACAGAAATGGACTATTCTCAGTAGGAACAGATAATAAAGCAAGGGGCAGCAGACACAAGTTCTGGCTTGGGAGGTTCAGGTTGGAGATAAGGAGAACTAGTTGCACTAGAAGGGTGATGTAGCCATGGAAGAGGGTGCCATAAAGGTTATAGAATCTCCATCATTGGCAGATGTCAAGACTCAGGTTGGCAAAGCCATGACTGACCCCATATCATATGGGCAGTAGTCTCATTTCAAGTGGGGTTATCTTTCCAAATTATTTCTGTGATTCCATGATTAAAATCATAGAATCGTTTTGGTTGGAAAGGACCTTTAAGATCATCAAGTCCAACCGTTAACCTAACACTACCAAGTCCACCACTAAACCATGTCCCTTAGCACCGCGTCTACATGTCTTTTAAATATCTCCAGGGATGGTGACCCAACCACTTCCCTGGGCAGCCTGTTCCAGTGCTTGATAACCCTTTCAGTGAAGAAATTTTTCCTGATATCCAATCTAAACCTCCCCTGGCACAACTTGAGGCCGTTTCCTCTTGTCCTATCACTTGTTACCTGGGAGAAGAGACCAACACCCACCACGCTACACCCTCCTTTCAGGTAATTGTAGAGAGTGATAAGGTCTCTCCTGAGCCTCCTTTTCTCCAGACTAAACAACCCCAGTTCCCTCACCTGCTCCTCATAAGACTTGTTCTCCAGACCCTTCACCAGCTTCGTTACCCTTCTTTGGACTCTCTCCAGCACCTCGATGTCTTTCTTGTAGCGAGGGGCCCAAAATCAAACACAGTATTCCAGGTGCGGCCTCACCAGTGCTGAGTACAGAGGGACGATCGCTGCCCTAGTCCTGCTGGCCACACTATTTCTGATACAGGCTAGGATGCTGTTGGCCTTCTTGGCCACCTGGGCACACTGCTGGCTCATATTCAGACGGCCGTCGACCAACACCCCCAGGTCCTCTTCCGCCCGGCAGCTTTCCAGCCACTCTTCTCCAAGCCTGTAGCGTTGCATGGGGTTGTTGTGCCTCAAGTGCAGGACCTGACACTTGGCCTTGTTGAACCTCATACAGCTGGCCTCTGCATTCATCAGAGTTTGTATATTGGTAGCGTCTAGGAGTCCGTTACATGACACAAGAAAGAACAAAGGAATATTTAATAGGAGATTCTGTGTACTTTATAAGCTGCAAACCAGTCTTTTCCACTTTATTAGCCCAGTATTTTTTATTGCCTGTATTTTTCTTTATGAACCATTATGCATCATTGTTTTGCATTGACATGTGCCAATAGTCAAATGATCTTAACTTTCCGTAACAAGTTGCTGCAGTACCGAAAACAGTTCATAGCAATCAGCTGGAGTTTTAGAATCCCTTATGAAGCAGCTTGTCATAAGAAACAGTCCAGATCTCATCTTTATTTTCAAAATTACATTTTCTTATAGCATTTTGGAAAAGAAACCATTTTGCTTATTTTTTTTCTTACCTTTAATATAATCTTTATTATATTTTGACTAAAACTTTGAAGTCCAATTCTTGTACCTTCATGCCTGATTTTGGTATTTTTGTAAAGCATTGATTTGTTATTTCTAGAGCTCATTGAAAGCAAACATAATTGCCAACATTAGACTTTTTATCCTAATGGAGAGCCTTCCAAGTGAATAATTAAGTGGTCAGTAATTAGAGGATTTTCTATACATTAGAAGCAGTAGGGTATTTTCTTTGCCTGGAATCATCTTCTCCAGATGAGTACCAAGAAGGGATCCATTGCAAAGGGAATAAATAGACCCTCCCACTATGTTTTTCTGGCAGATATTATTCCCACCCTGGCCCCCTCCCTTGGGAGGCAACAATGCAACTGTTTTTCTACATGTATTTAACTGTATAAATTAGAAAAAGTTTAGAACCTTAAAAAGCTATGAATTTTGTTGGGTTTTTTATCCTCATGCCAACATATCTCTAAGCTATCTGTAGGGGAAATACACTGGAAATGGGGGAACATGAGTAAATTAAATAAAATCAACCCATGTAAAGTCTATGTTGCCCTTTTCTTCTAAGTGTTTTCTCTCTTCTCCTATTACCATAATATATTTTTGCATACATATCTGTCCTTTGCTTGCCTATTATCTCTGTGCTTTTCTCTCGTAAAAAGGAGCATCTCTTTTTTATATTTCATCACGCCTCTTTTTCTACAGTTTTTGTCACATTTTTATCTATACTTTTCTGCAGGCACTCCATTAGTTTCCTCTAAATAATTGCCGAGGAGACAGTTCATTTTCCAAATAAATCAAAACATTGAGAACAGACCCACTAGAGTTTGTTCTTCTTATTTACAAGTAAAGATATGTTAAAAAAAGCTGGTTTGAAAATGCAAAAATTTAAGAAGACTGTTTTAAGAGTTACCTGAAATTTATAAACTGAGGATGAATGTAGAGTACTTTACTGAGCTGACATTTACTTAATCAGTGTTTATGTAGCATGTTAGAAGCTATCAGAACACCTCTGTATCTCTTGCTATTAGTATTAGGAAGTCTTTTTTTCCTAAAGATTGTTCATCCCATTGCCTACATTTGTTTTTCAGCTTGCTTGGGAGCATGGAATACCCTTTTTTGAAACCAGTGCTAAAGATAATTTGAACATTGAGGATGCATTCTCGATCTTGACTACGGAAATACTGGAAAAGGTAGGCTCCTTTTCAGAGTAGAAAGAA
The DNA here is from genome assembly GCF_013368605.1 of Nyctibius grandis. Classification (NCBI taxonomy): domain Eukaryota; kingdom Metazoa; phylum Chordata; class Aves; order Nyctibiiformes; family Nyctibiidae; genus Nyctibius; species Nyctibius grandis. Next base: position 64,056,497 of record NC_090660.1, on the reverse strand, counting down.
CATGGAAGATTTTTCTTGACAGATTAGGTAAACAAGGTTGTAAATACAGAAGAGGTTTAGCAAAGCACAGCCAGTGCTGTTTTTTGCATTATGGAGTTAATATTTGGGGGGATCCTGTAGCTGTAGACATACAGAGGAGGAACATGAGGGAGAAGAATTGTGAGAGAAGAGAACAACAGAAGAAGGGAGCAGGTAAAATACAGTTCAGAGAGAAGGTGAAAATTTAAGAAAACTGCATTTGTGGCTTTCCTTCCCATACTTTTCTTCAAGGTTAACAGCTCTAGAGTAGTTCCACTTCTGTGCCAGAAACATTCCTTTTTCCTGTAAGTTTCTGCAGAATATGTACACTGTGAAGATGCTACGTGCTGATGGAACAAGCGGACCTTTTACGTTCAGCAATCAAATGTTTTATCCAAAGTTCATAGCTGTTTGTTTCGATGATTTACACTAGTACTTTTGAAGTTATTAGGTCCTAAAGATTTGAGTTAATTAGTGGTAGAATCAATATTGTAGCTGTCAGAGTCAGCATCTCTAACTACCTTGAGTGTGTTGGCTTAAAGGTCCTTACTCCTCAGAGCTGCAATACTTTTGTAGGACTGAATTATTGTTAATTAGCTCTGAAAATGTTTTGCATTGCAATTTATTTTCAGACAGTAGAATATTATTTTAGACATTAATGGATGTTCTTCATGCAATGCATTATCACTGCCATTCATCACCAATATTAGTTATACAAAACTAGCCTTCCATTCCGAATACTTTTGAAGTCATAATAAAGATAAATGAGCAAAATTACTGACAAAGTCACAAGTTGCAGTGTTTTGATTAAGTAGCCAAAGGGGATGGTCAGAATAATAGCTCAGGGTTGGACTGCTTCTAAATCAAGGTCCTGTCATATTATAAAATAACACAAGGTGTAGTTGGTTATTTTGGGAGGGGGAAAAGGAAAAAAAAAAGATTCATTTCCTTTAGCATGAAAATGAATCTCAGCAATTCAACAGTCAAATACTGTTTAGAACAGGAGGATAATGGCAGGGCCTTGAACAGTTGGCAGAAAGTCTCAAATACGATAACTCTGATTTTCTTGTAAATGAAAAAGACATTGTCTACTGTAAATAGAGAATATACTTGTTAGTATGAAGCATGAAAGCCACAAAACAATAGCTATCATCATAACTGCTGCAAAGACAAATATGTGTGAAGGAAGCATTTCTGCACAGTGCATTTGGGTAAGATCCGAGAGAATTCTCTGCAGCATGCAGAAATGATGTTTGGGTATTTCTCACTTTAAGATTGTCTGCACTTATTTTACTTTAAGTGGAACTTTAGTATTCCTACTCATCTTCATGAAAATTCATTTGTAGTGTGGACATGCAACAAATTCAGACTCTGTTGAAAATGTTATACCGCTGCATGCTTTAATTAGAACTGCTTGAGAATACAGTTGTACACTCTGTGTGCGTGTATGTGTGTTTGGAAAAAATGTCCATGAGAATTTGTCAAGTTCATCTGTAGTAACATTTCACCTTATCTAGGAATGTTTGCAATCCCTGATGGGGCATCACGTACCATTACTTTGGTGTATAATTTGCCATTTTTAGTGAAATGCATTTGTTGATTTAAACAAGTGCTCCTTTAGCCCAATTGGTTTTGCCACTGGCCTGATAAGAAAGAGTTCACAGTAAAAAAAACAAATCTACTATACAGTTTCATCATGGTTTTCAGGTTCGACTAAATAATTTGCTTGTTCACAAAACTGTGAAATCTGAACGTAGTACTTGAATTTTAACTTCCTCTAACTGATGAAATTTTGGAGAAGGGAAAATGCAGTAGGAAGTGTGACTAGTAGCTGTGAAAAATGACATGATAGATGCCAGTCTGAGACCACTTCAGTTGTACATTCATTCTGTAGTGGTAAAATATGTACTTGCTGATTGTAAAAAGGCGATACAGCTTTGCACACTGTTTTGGCCCAAGACAGCTATGTCTGAGGTAGCAGGATATCGGGGTCTCGCTTACTTCTGCCATAAAACCACCTGTCCCAGACTGATAAGATGCTTTAGTGGAAGTATGTCATTGCTTTACCAGTCCCATAGAGGAAACTCATTTTAAGGAACTCCCTAGAAAAGTCTATTAGGGCCATGCTTTTGGGAAGTATGTTGAGGCTATTCAGAAGTAAGATAGGCAAGGCAGGCTGACCATTTTCAGATGCATTGCAGTAGGCTGTATTAATCTGAGGAAATCTAGGATTTTTTATATACACTCTTGTTTACCATCTACTATAACCATTTCTTTATTAACTAAATCTACAGAAAACACTCCTGTAGATACGGAAGATCAATGTCCAGAGTTACAGAGCTCATACAGAAGGAACGAGCTTCTTGTTTCTCTTGAAATTTAGAACAAGTTGTGGTTCAGTGGAGAATTGTGGAAAAAAATACATTAAAAAAAGCAGCAAGTTTGTATTGTCATTATTTTGTGCTGCATTTTCCTGTCTCTTCTTCTGTGGTTTTACTTGTAGTGGGCTTAAGGGAGGGGTAAGACTTCTGTATCCCAGCAATTCAGATAACTGAAGTGCTGCCTAACCTTTCAGATATTTATCATCTCTGCCATTCTATGCTGGGTCTCAGTCCTACAGCTCTGATTTACATGGGCAGTCTCATTAAAACAATCAGATGTTATTTGACAGCTTAGATTGGTAACAGCTAAAGAGTCATGCCATATTTTTGAGAACTCACGATTTTCAAACCAATCAGTTAATAATAACTGATTTGATTGTATTTGAAAGTCTGTAGTAGGAATGAATGTTAATGACACAGCTTATTCCAGAGGTTTGCTTAGACATGTCAACAAATAACAACAGTATTTTATTTATTCACAATTCTCTTGAGTCTCAGCTATGCCTAAACCTGTTCATTAACAGATGGCAGCTGTGCCTTAACAATGCTTCTCATTGCCAGTGAACTATTTGTACTTGTGAGTCAGTCCTCAAAAACCAACCAAAACCAAAAAATACCACCCAGAATGAAGTTAGTATTTGCACTTTGGTGGTGTTCGGTTTCATGGCTGACAAGCAGTAGTCTTCTCAACTAGCTTTTTAAAAAAATATTACAAGGCTTTTTATTTCTGTCCTTGTGGGTGTGGTGGTTGGTATTTTTCTAAACTAGGAGCAGAAGGAGGGAAACTGTATTCAACAAAAAGAAAAAAAAAGTTTTTGCCCTTTTCTGAGACTGCTACAAAATTAACCAAAACTTATGTTTATGCCTACCTCCCAAAAGTGATTGACTACTAAGATTGTTTTAATATAATATTAAATAAACATATATCTGCTGAGCAGAGAACAGTCAAAATCTATTTAAGAACTTTCCCTGTGCTGTTGAGAGTAGCATTTAATGTTTAACAGCTGGATGTCATTTGAGATGAACATTCAGAAGTAGCAGGCCTCAATTCTGTCCTTCCTTGATCTCTTTACCTTCCTGTCCTATGGCAACAAGATTTTTGAGATTACACTGTGTCCCCCATTCCTTTGCTCCTCAAATACCTTTGGAACTTGCTAGCTGATTTTAAACAAAGTTGACAGGTCAGACTAAAAGATAATTAAGCTCCCAAGGAGTTCCTTGAAAATAAGATGCTGGATGGAGAAGAGAGTATTCTGTAGAAGGAAAGTCTCCAGCATTAGTTCATACAGTATTAGACAGAGATGACTACACAGAGAGACTGAAAAATGCTTCAACCAGCCACTCCAGCTGGAGATTGCATCACGGATATCAAATTTAATTCACTGCAAGACCCAAATCCATAGGAAATCGGATTTCGTTATTGCCAAGGTTCATGGAATTGTTAGTTTGTCCAAAAGATCCCTGTGTCTCCAGCAGTGCACTTTCAGTGTTTCTTTATTATCCTCAGTCATGCATGGAGCCCCAGGCTTTATTTGCCCTTTATTTATCTTGTACTGACCACAGAATATTAATTTCTTCATGAGGTTTTTCGTAATGGTCATAATGCTGTATTTTAGATCTATTTTAGATTTTTATCTTCATAACCTTCTTAGTAACATTTGGTAGTATACTCAGCATTGCACACATGGGAACCAAGGTACAGAGATTAAAGCAAAGAGGATAAATGGTACCAACTAACAGTGCTGGTGCAATGTAGGGCATAATTTTACTACACTATCTTGTTTAATTAAAAAAAAAAAAAAGGCTGTTCTGGACATTGAATGAGCCAGATATTCTTCTGGAAACAGTAGCATATAATTAGGTCACGTAAATCAAAAGTTAATCATAACGTTTGAGTATAGGGGATAAGATTCATCTTAGCGTGCAACCTGAGCCAGCTAAAATTTCCATGACTGGTCTGGTGTGGTTGTCTGGAATCATCTCTATTCAATGGAGAGAGATGCATCTTTTTATGAGAAAATTGTGTTCTGGAGGTGCCTTTCTCTCTCTGTTGATTATAGAGGACTCCATATCTTAGCCTATATGGTTTCATATGATTAAAGTTAAATAACTTAAACTCCAGGAGACCAAAGGAATGTTACACACTTGACTGACTTCTGGCATTTGCTCCTTTGGCAAGATCTTGACTTTGAAGCCTGATTGCTCTCTTAAATAGGGGTTTTGAGGTGGAACTATATTAATCCTTACACGGACGATCTGTAGGGTTGAGGAAGCTTAGAGTAATGGCACAGCTGTCTTCTCAAATTTGTGAAATAACTAATTGCAGTATAACATTGTTATAGTCTATGTGGTGTTAAAAGAAGAGGGAGGTAGAGACCCACACTTTGCCAGTGGGTTAGAGGTGTTTTAGACATTGTGGAATAGCAGGATTGGGGAGCAAGGACTTCATCCCCATTTCTTGAGGAAGGTGTTCTGTAGTAGTTAGATCCTGCTGTGCCTGACCCCATACCCTCTCCTGCTCCTCTCCCTGCCCCCAGTGATTGCTTTCCCTGCTAGTATACCCCTAGCTCTTGCTTGATACAGTTTGTGCCGTTCTGCTCGTTCCTGTTGCGAGAGGACTATCTTGAATTTTGAACAAGGAATTTCAACCCTAGAATTGCAGAATACAGGGAAAATACAGGTCCAGAAAATGGTGGGACTGATCTTAATAACCAATTTCTCTCTACTGATAGTTCTGGTGCAGAAGTCATATGAACTTGGTTGCACAAGATTCCCTGCCATGCTTTGCCAATCTTTGTCCACTATCACTGTTAAATAGAAACAAAATGATTGAGGTCATTAACGATGATCATTTTGTCATTAGAGAGAATAAAAATCCCTGGAATTTCAAGACATTATAAATAATAGGAACTTCAGTTACAGTCCCTTCTGCTTGTTTCTCTAAAGCCCATAGTTTTCCCACAGGCACTCCAGGTTTGCCTTTGATGGGGGCATTGAAATACATAGAGTAAAATTCTTCCAAATCCATAGTGAATCCCACCTCCAAAATAACTAAAACTATTTCAAAATACCAAATGGTGCCAGAGTAGGTGACTCCATCTTGGTATGACACTGCTGATCTGAGCAGTTTTCCAGCAAGGGTGGCTGATCTTAACTAAGGTTTATAAATTTACTCCATTAGAAGCCATTCAAAGAGCTTCCCTTATTTTTTTGTTTCCCCTTGTGTAGCAGCTTAGCTGTCTTTCCCTGATCAAAAAAAAAAAAAAAAAGGGCAAAAAACATTTGGGATCTCAGCCATCTCATCATGATTCCTGTGCCTACAAGTGAAGAATCTGTTGCACACCAGTGATACAAACTCTGCTTTAGAGCTGGGGAGGAGAGACAGCTGGCTGTGGAGACCTGTGTGTTCATCTTGTCTTGATTTTCTCCACTGATTCTGCAGGAAGCATAAAACCGACTTAAACAGATGCTTGCCTGTTAGGTGAGACATGTCTGCTGTGCTATTTAACAGGAAAAACTAGTATTTGATAGCAGGAAGCTTCAACATCTTACTAAAATCACTGCACGGTGGAGCGGTATCTGTGTCTGTGGCAGTATTTTCAAAACCCTGCTTTGCCCAAGATGCTGGAGTGGAAACTTGAGCTTCTCGGTACCATTTTGGTTCTCACCTTTTCATAGTTTCCTGCTGTTTGTTGGCTGGCTTGTGGAGGAGTGAGTTCTAACAGGCTGAGCTGAAATGTGAGCTGGAAGTGTTAGTGTTCAGGGATCCCTGAAGAAGGAATGCTGCCCGCCTTGTTCTCGCAGGTGGGAGAGATTTGCATACCTCCCTGCTGTAATTTCAGGAGAGGAGGGTGCCACACCTCTTCCAGGGCTTGGCTGAAGTTGAGTACTACAGGGGATTGCCTGATCATTGCTTCAGGGCTTTATGCAGGACTTCAGGTTATGAATATGCACTTTTTAAATGTGTGTATAGCACATTTGCTTAAATTAATCCCAGGCTGTGATTTGCTTGACGAAGATCCTGTATGGAATAGTCTTATCAAACTGAAGTGATTCTTTAAGTCCCTAACTTTTAAATGGCTTTTAAAACAAACTATTACTCTTCTTTATATGTGGAGAGGTGGTTCTTGTCTTTCTGTCCTGGCTAATTTGTTGATGAACTATGATCAGATAATGATTTTACAGATTATATGAACCATTTCATGGTCAAATAGGTTTCACCATTCTTAATCACTTATAGTACTAAGGATCCTTTCTGTACTTATACATGAACAGCTTACTTGCCACCCAAAAGTACTATTAAGTAGTAAAATATTTGCAAATAAGCATCTTCAGTGGTTAAGGAACATGCAAGTTTCTCCCCTCTAACTGAAAGCATGAAGTTGGATACAACCGGCAACACTTTCAAATTACCTGTTTCCTCTAAACTTAAGTCAGTGAAAACTGAATTCTGAAATTGTTCAAACAGGGGTTTTTCTAGAACTCTTTTACTACTTAAAGTGAATTTTTTTCTTCTGAAGAAAAAGGAGGGGTGAAACAAAACCTACTTAGTTTATGTCCACAATAATCAATGCTCAATGTTATTTCTTGGTCTCAATAGAGCGAAATTAAATTTCTTATTGTACCATTATCTTCCAAAGATTTTTTTCTCCTCAGAATCTTATCTCTAGACCAGAGTGATGTCTTGTTCCTTGAGATGACAAGGTTATGGTTGTTTACTTTTGATTCTGCCATGCTTCCTCTTTTAAAAAGGTCTTCATACTTTACATTTACTGTCTACGCTTGAAGACTATCAAGTCCTGTCTCCAGCTAGCACAAATCATAATGGCTAATGCCTGTATCCGAGCACCTTACACAACTCTGTAAAAAGTTAAGTCAGAAGTTATGAAGCTGCATGTTGGAATTTGTGTGAACTGTCAAGGGTAATAAAAATGTTATGTCTGTTGGTACTTGTCACTCCAACAAAAAAACAAGTGCACATGCTGTGTTTCTTCATACATCATTTATATGTGACTAATGACAAGTAATTCCTAAAATCAGTAAGTCACAGTCTTCCCGTACTCTAGAGTCAGAGCAATAAGTGTTAATAATTTTATTGATGACAGCTTCGGCATCCATCCTGAGGTTTAGACACTACGATACCTTTTCTGCCCTCTGCTCCTGCCTCTATCTATCGCTTCTGATCCCTTCCCAGGTGTTTCATCTTATCCCCCAGCAGCCGGCACTGTGGAAGCCTCCCTGGGTCCCTGCAGCCCCAGGGGGAAACAGGCTCAGCCACTCTCTTTGTGGGGATGGCCCTGGCACAGGGCAGCCAGCATGCTAGGAGAGCTAGAACTATGGCTACAGAAGGAAAAAGGAAACTAATTTCATGCATCTTCTCCAGAATTTTAGGTAGCGTTAAATATTCTCAGCCAAAGAGGCATAAGACTTATGTGACATGGAGGAACCTTTTATTTTCACCTCATTTTGATTCAGCTGAGTAATTTTAGGTGAACCTTTCTGGATGTAGTCAATGTTCAACTACCCTGTGACATTCTATGCAAGTTCTCAGTTCTGAATCATGATTAGCATTGTACTACATGATGCCTTTTTTTCCCCTGTGCTTTGAATTTCATGAACTCCAACTTAGATAGCTGTCCTCTCTGGAAGCTTCTCTTTCTTGTCAGAAATGGTTGTTTATGGCTGTTGGATTTGGTTTGAGAGAGGAATGTGGTGAATCCAGTGGTTGCACTTCCTTCTCTGTGTATCATTACATACTTGGTAAACCTGCCAAGAAGCAGGCAGGAGAATGGCAAGTAGAGAAGTTAGGACATTTTTTTTTCCTAGGCATTTGACAATATTCTCCAGGTCTTTGTGCCTGAGTTCAGGGTTCAGTGTTCATAGTTTTAAAGTACAAGATTGCAACATGTACTTGCACTGTATTGCACAACTGGGTTTGATTGTTTCTCTGGTCAGCACTGATTATCTAGTTGAGTTCATTGCTGAAAGAAAGAGTCCTGGGTTTGCTCATTTTTTTTTAAATCTGCTTTTGCAATCAGTACATAAATGTTGTACAAGGGCGGAGTGCTATTTTGATAGTTTATCTTGATAAAGACTTAGCTGTTTCTATTTGGGGGTATTCCTCGTTATTAAATAGAGACAAGAAAATAGAGAATTGTAATGAATTTCACAAAACAAGTTAATGTCCTTTTTAACAATTAATAGCCTGTGCCTTTTTTTAACGGGTGCTGACATTCTATGTTTCCCTATTCCTTTCAACTGGAATTTTGCACCCCGTGCTCAATACTTCAAAGATTAGTGTACTTAACTGCAAATTAGTGAAAATCAGTGTAGTCAGCAGAAGAACCTGTACCTCTAGAACAATTCATGTGAGTAAAGATTTACAGGATCGGTTCATAGGGTTTGTAGTGTCTCCTCAAAAGACACTTTTTATCATCTGTCACCTTCAGAGTTAGGAGATATGTTTGAGGCAGCTAAAGAATGTAAATATACCTAGCTGTGACTTGCATGGGCATGAGTCTCTGTCCAATTTATTAGAAAACTACAATATTTTAATGAAATATTCAAAGGAAAAATATATCCAGTGAGCTGACCAAATCTTTTACGTATTAAAATATGTAAAAATTCAAGCTTTTCAACTGTTGTGCTCTAGCTATCTTAATTAAGTGTCTGCTTTTGTTTCTTTTACAGAAATCCTGTGTATTATATGACTTAGATGTTGTGGCTCTAAATGAAAGTAAGAAGAGACCCTGCTGTGCGTTCTGAAATATTGTTTCTTATTCCATTTTCTCTTCAGAAAATATTAACTATTGTAAAGGAATATACAAGATTTTAAGTGAGCCCGTAATCCCAAAACACAGTATTGAGACATACTTTGTATTGCACAAACTTTGTTGCCAAATGTTTTGATATGTTTATATTATATTTTCATATTTTTAATGTGAAGTTAAAACAATTGTCTGGCTTTGGAATTATGAGATGCATCACAGGAAGACTGCATTTGCATACAAGTGTTTGCATAAATGAAATCTAAATGTACTAATTTTCTCTTATTAAAAAAAATTTACCTTGACTTTTTTTTTTCTGTGTTATTTTTACCAGATTTGTAATGTAATGAACTTTGACATCGTCACACAGGCAGCCTTCTGATATATGAAATCACTTATACTATCCCCCAGATAACACCTCTTTAAGTAGCTGATATTTACTGCAGCCCCCTAAGAGGATTTTCTGGGAATTTTTGGCTTTGTTTCTTTTATATCCATTTCAGAAACATGTGTGTTACTTGAATACCCTTGAACAGGGAGGCTGCAAAGGTGAGGGCTGAGAGGAAAGAATAAGCTGTATACTAGATCAGTATGTTTCTGAACCTTCCTTAGAAGGCAGAAAACATGGAACAACGGAATGCATCCAGTAATAATTATCTTGCTAATATAAACTTTTATCATTCTATATAATAATTCATGCAGGTATTAGCAGCATAACTGCATTTTCAAATGTTCCTTTTTTTGTAAATGATCACAATATTAAAAGGGTATGCAGCGCTTGCTTGATATCGTGAGTTATTTTCTTAAAGTATAAATATATCAGGTATCTGATTCTGCTCATTTGGATCTGTTTTATACTGGAATGTAATATCTTTAATTTCAGTGGAAGATATCAGATTTTATTTAAATTTAAATGAGGGCAGAATCAGGATGCCAGATTCTTTAATCAAAAGCAAAGAGAACACAAATCAAACCTGCAGGGCACGCACAAAGCAAACACAAGTTGGGAAATCTGAAGAATTGTTGTTATTATACTGTTTTTTTTTTTTTTTTTTGCCTGGGAGATGTGGTTCTTGCTGATTATTAAATGTAATTGTTTTATCACCATTTGTGAATGAATAATACTACTGTGCAAAATTGTGTTGTGAGCTATCCCAGCACATCCAGAATAACTAACTCCACTGGCTTATTGTTCTGGAATGTCACTACCCTCCTGAAATATGCCTGCTACTTTTTTGAGGGCTGTTTGCAGACAAATTATTATTAAATTTGGTATTGAGACAGTGAGCTCAACTGGAAAATGCTTTCTGAAGCACATGGGACCTAGTATGCCTGAGCATACTGCCAGGTTACTGTGCCACTAGGCAATTTGGTATGCTTGCAGAAGGGGTGTGAAAGGATGGGAAGGGCTACATACTTACAGCTGCTCCTGAGACTACTCATCATGGCCAGTCACTTAAGCTAGCATTTAGAGCAAAATCTGAAAACAAGGAGCAAAGGATAATCCCTGCCTTAGTTACAACCATAGCAGAGGAAGAAAATAGTGCTGGAAGGGATTTTGAGAGGCTGCCTGGTTCCTCTCCTTATCTCAGCCTCAGATCAGCTGTCCCTGCTGTACTGCTGGAAGATGTTTAGAGATCTGCCGTGATGGAGACTTCACGTCTCTCTGAGTGGCGTATGGTCCTTACTTAACTGGTTTGGCAAGCAGGATGTTTCCTAATACCTAACCTAACTGCTACACATGGAAAGCATGTTCTCCCTTTCCTCTTGATGTAGGTGAATGCTTTTGCCTGCCCTCTCTCATCTCTTTAGGCCAGAGAACTCCTGTCCCTTCTACCTTCCCGTGTAGGTTGGGTTTTCTGAATCCTTTGTGATTTTTGTCTTTCTTCTCTCGATATTTTTGAGTTGGTTCTCAACTATCCTGTAGACCTGAAAACTGAGCAGACTATTCCAGTTTAAATAATAATGGCTGGATAGGTTAAAATTATTTTTCATTATCTTCATTATGATACTCCTATTTATGCATTCCAGCATCAGCATAATGCAAGATAGCCTAACACTGCTGACTGTTCAGCTTGTAATCTGTAATCTCTCTTTTCTGAAGAAATGCTTTTTTATCCTGGTACGTACTTGTGCAGTTGACTATTCCTTTTTATGCATAGAACCTTCTGTTTCTCCTTATTTGGTGGCATTTTAGTTTCTCCAATCTGCCAAGATCCTTCTGAATCATCATGCTGTGCTCTGGCATAGTTGGAGCCTCTTCCTATAGATACGGTCTCCAAACGTGAATAAGTGTACTCTGTTTAGTCAAGATGTTGATGAAAGTACTGAATAGTTCTGGAGCCAAAACAGATCTCAGTGAAATCCCATTCAATGTATCCTTTCAGCTTGGGAGTACTAATTATTTCAAAATAATTTTGCACTCATTTTATATACTTCCCCAGACCATATTTTTTGGGGGTTAAGAGCACATTCTATGAAACCCTATGATCCTCACTCTTTCTACCCTATCCACAGAGCCTGTTACCATCTGGTAGAATTAGACTAGATTGACCTGGTATTGTTACTGACAAATCCATGCTGTTACTTCTCATATCTTTAGTTTCTAGACGCTTACAAATGGTTAGATTATCTGTTGAAATTTTTTTTTTGGAGTAGCAATTCAGCTAACCAGTTTGTAGATCTCATTCCTAATGCCTTTTAAGGAAGATACAATCCTTTTTGAGTTTTCTGGAACCTCACTCATTCTCTATTCACTCTTGGAGATAATCAATAGCAGCTCTAACATTGCTTGAACCCTAAGGGAGTTTCATCAGGTCCAGTCTATCAAAAAATCTTTAATTGACTTTTGTCAGTGGTGCTAGTAGCGAAATCACATTTGCCTTCTTAAGTTGAAGACTGAGGTTAAAAAAGGCGTTATGGATACTGGTGTCTCAGCATCACCAGTACTTAGGTGATGATGATATAGATTTCCCCCTCTATGGAATAACAGACCAAATTTTTCCTTGGTCTTCTCACTATGCATCTTTCCAATATCCTTGCTATCTTTTAAATCCAATTGTCTAACATTTTGGGACCTTATCTTTCAGGTTTTGCCTATATATAGTCTATACATAGTCTATTCATAATTTAGTAATTTGACCTACTTTCTACTTTCTTTCAGGTCATTGAAGATCTTATGATTCAGCCAAGTTAGTCTTTATTTCACTTTCTCTGCTTCCTCTGTGTAGATCAAACTCTGCAGTTTTGCCATCAGCAGTGGATCTCCGATGAACTTTAAGCTGTCCTGAACTCACAGAAGTTTAGCTCCTAGTCCTCTGAGTTGAAGTTTCCATTTAGTTCCTCCTCCTCTTCCTGACAATGAAAATAGATAAAAGAGGGTCAGACTGATTCGTAATTTTAATTCTGTCTCTGTATAGCTAATCAGAATTTCAAACACAGGATTTTCTTCTATAAATTCTTCCTTCTTGCAGTGTTTTCTACTACTTGTGGCTTAGGTATCATCCAGTCACTGGCCCACCTTGGGGAGATGCAAATATTTAGGTTCCCGTGCAGTGTTTGCAGGATGCCTCACCCTGCTAGCTGCTACAGCATGCTTCACCTAACACTCCAGGTAGCCTGAGTGCTCTCCTCTTTGCATCTTCTGCTCTCCTGGAGCAAAAAACCTGCCTTTTTCTAAGCATGTGCATTGTGGACTATGTTCACAGGAGTGTGCCGCTGGGGAAAAAACCACCACTCCCACTAGAAAGGACCAAAAAACCTCCCACCAAACTGGAACACTCTGTGTTTGGAGGCATTTTCCCAACTAGAAAATAGAATATAAGTTGAGAGCATTATCTTCATTTAGTTCTCTCCAGAGCTGGGTGGATGATAGTGTTGCACAAATTCCCATAGATGGAATTTTTAGAATAAATAAAGGTTAAATAAGGGATTTGACTGGAAAAAGGAGGACATGTCTCACAGTGAAATAGAAGATAAAAGGCAAATGTTCACACCAGACCCTCAGATCTCTCTAGAATACCTTGCATGGGCAAAGGTTGCTTGGATTTTGCCTGTAAGACAGGAACAGTGTTCTCTTTCAAAACATGAGATGCACAGACATCAAGTATATCAAATGCATTGCTCTCTTACCCCTTTCCCCCTCGCTTCAGAGAAAGGCAGGTATTTAGGATCTGATTCTGAAATGATCACTGCATCTCCTGTTGTTTCCCATTGGACTTAAATTTATTATGAAAATCAGGCCTTTGATATAAAGGCAAATCACATGTAGGAAGAAGGAATGCAAATTCATGGGGGTTTTTAAAGAAATACTATGATGGCTTCCCATGAAACTTACTGTATAAGGCTCACAGTTTTATTTGGTGTATGCATAGTACAGTGTAAAGCATGTTACCAGATTCATACTAAAATCAGTTTGTTGTGAACAGCTCCATTTCAAACATTAGCATACAAATGAACTGATGATGATCCGAAATGCTTTAAAAATCATTTTATTGCCAATGGAATAAATATATACTAGAGATTTTACAGCCTGCTGCATGAATGTGTTGTGAAATCAACATGAAAGTCAGTCAATTCAAAATGCATTTACGAATAATTTCAGGAATTATTCTGAGTCCCCCTGCCACTGCTTATGGTTTTATGGTGACAATTTGCTGTTGATACAGAAAGACTGTCTCTGAATGCTGCCTGAAAGGCACATACACAAAACCTAAGATGTTGTGTCACCTAGGCCCTGGTCCTGAGGTGGATCTGCTAAAGGGGATTCCTCTCGAGGTCTGATGGCTTTCTTAGCATTTTGCGCCTGTATGAGACTCTGGTGAGAGGTCACGCTAAGGGACCATGGCATTGCTAGACATCAGAGAAATTATTGTATCTAAAGTGTTGATTATACATAAGGTGCAGTTAAAACCAGAAATCGTCTTGAGATTCGTGTGTGCTGGTGATTTGAATGTTGTGTATGTAATATTCGAATGTATTTCAAGGAGGTTGAGCTATAGTACAGTTAGGACACATAACAAAGTCACTTTTAAGAGCTCCAGTGAGACATTTAAATACTAGTAAGCTTCATGATGTCTCTTCACCTGGAAATAACTGAAGGAAATTTAGATAGTATCTAGAAGTTACATTTTTTTAAAAATGCATCTTGTTCCAATAGGACAGGTAAGAGTGGGTTGGGTTTCCACTGGTTGCAGAGAACACAAACACGAATACGAAGACAGACTTAAAAGCCGTAGGACATTCAAAACTGTCTGAAGAATGAGAAAATCTTTAATGAAAAGTTAGCAGTAACTATTTCTGTGTGAAAGATGCATTTCTTCCCAGACAGCAGAAGTGCATGATGTCTGAGAGAAGCATATGCTGTGAGATGGTATCTATCCTGGAATTAATGCTACCCAAGATAGTGTTTAAAAACAGTTCTTGACAGACTAGTGCTTCAAGTCCAGGTGAATCCCAGTCTGACCTGATCTGCTTCGCCTTACACACTGCACCCAATAACCTCCTCAAACCTGGACGAGTTAAAACCATGCTTTTGCTTTCCATATTTCAACAATAATGCTGTTAGCTATTATATCACTTTGCACTTCAATAGTTGAATTCACTTAAGCTGTTCAAAGCATTTTGTAGACTTTGTAAAAGGGAAGCTACTTTGAAAAAAAAATCCAGTGTCGTATTTTTAAAGCTAGCTATTCTGGTAGGTAGGATCTAACAGCAGCATGACTGAGTGTAGAGAACGAAGGTTTTCCATAGTGCTGGAAAATCCCAGTGCCAGACTGTGTCGCTAAAGCATGAACCCACGTCAGGATGATGTTCAAACCAACCCAGATCCATTTAAAGCAAGATGATGTGGGTTTTCTGTAATCCTCTGTGCCAACTGGCTTCCATGGTCTTTGTTTCATCTTGGAGAGCATGGATAAAGTCCCAGTCTCTGTTTGCAGCAGAGCAGAACAAGAGCGTGTCTGTCTCAGCCCCCCTCGTGCTCATGGTGCTGCTGGCACCAGCAGTGACAAAGGCACGCAGCAGTGGCTGCCCCTTCACCAGGCACATGAGGACAGGCGAGCGGCAGGAGAGCTCTTGTACAACAGCTCTTCCCCGAGCTCTGCCATCCCCAGCAGTCTCAAAGATAGATACTGCAGTAGATGGAGCCTGGAGAGAGATGTTAGCTGTGGAGGTTTTCAGTCATCTTACAAATCACTGAAAGGCACTTTTATGTTTCTAATCAACAGTGCAGCCTTAAACGTAGCCAAGTTTACTGCAATAAAATAAACAGTTTTGACACAAAAGTGAACAAAATAAACTTAAGCACAGTACAATGCAACCACCCAGGAGTTAGTTTTTCTGGTTTAATTTCCCAGAGTTTCTCCAGTCTAGCAATCTCAAGATAAAAAGTGCATTAAAAATGATAACATTAAATAAAGTATCTTACGAAGATCATATAAGACTTCATCACATAGGCCGCTTTGAAAGGAGAACTAGTAGTTGATTTTAAACTTTCCTGTGGTCTGAAGGCACTCAAATACGTAATATATGTAGCACTTGCACGTGCAGTAGCAGTGATGCAAATAAGTCAAAGATCTTCCTTAACTTCTGTGTACTACTCTTCACACTTTAAATAACCATATGACGTTCACAGGTGAAAACTAAAATAATAGATTAATAATCAAAGTTGTCACATAATTGGATTTTTCTTAATGTAGGATGAGTTTCACAGGCAAATTTCCTATACTGAGTTTAAGACGATGCAGTGCAACCCACTTGCTCAAAATGGCTTTGATAAATGAAGAGACATTTTATCTACGAACTGTACATGTACATCTGCATGCAGACGGATCTTGGGCCCCTTCTGCAGGGAGGCAGCACATGTAAATCCAAGAGACGCCGGACTCCCCAACCTGCCCACCAGCCTGCAGCCCACGACACCGCACACCCGGCCCCACGGGCTGCGCTGCCGGGGTCGCCCCGCGCTTCCCCAGCCCGGGCGGTTCGCGGGGAGGGGACACACACACCTGCGGGGCCGTCTGACGGCTCCCCCCGGCGGGGCCCTGCGCGGCGGCGGCGGGCGGACGGGCTGCACGTCGGGAGAGCGGTCGGAGGGTGGAGTGAGAGGGACAGGCTTGGCGGCGGCGGCGCCGCTCCCGGCCGGGCGGGCAGCCCGGCACTTTCCTTTTCGGCGCGGGGAGGAGCGGCAGCTGCGCAGGCGTTGCTCGCACCCTGTTGATTAGTCAGTGCTGGGATGGCGCTTCCTGGGCCAGGCGCGGTTGCGGCGGCGGTGGCGGGCGGCCCCAGCCGGTCCCGGGGGGCGGCGGGAGCAGCAGCAGCAGCAGCAGCAGCAGCAGCAGCAGCAGCAGCAGCGGCGGCCGGGCGGGCCTCCCCTTCTGCCTAGCCCGGCATGTCCCGGGGCGACCGGCGCTGAGCGAGGCGGTGCTCCCTCCTCCCCTCCCTCCGTCTGTTCCCCTCCCCGCTGGCTGCAGCCCCGCCGGGTGGGAGCACCCCGCCGGCGCTGCCTGTCTGGTTCCCCTCCCTCCTGCCCTCCCTGCCCGGGCCGGGAAGATGGACCCCGGCCCGCCGCTGGGCTGCAGCCTCAAGGACGTGAAGTGGAGCGCGGTGGCCGTCCCGCTGGACCTGCTCGTCAGCACCTACCGGCTCCCCCAGATCGCCCGGCTGGACAGCGGTGCGTGGGGCGGCGGGCGGGCGGGCGGCTCTGCTCGGCGGGGAGCGGGGCCGGGCGGGCGCCGGGCTGCGGGGCGGGCGGCGAGCGGCGGGAGCCGCTCCTGGGGCGGGTTGCCAGCCCCCCGGGGGCACCCCCTTTCCGCCCGCGGCTGGAGGGAGCCTGAGAGCCCCGCGGCTCCCCGGAGTACTTTCCGTGCCGTCCTTACACCGAGATCTGCCATTACCGGGTGTCGGTGAAAGGCTTCGACTTGCGTCGGAGTCCGGGCGTTGCTTTGCGTCAAAATATCTGTGTGGTACCCCCGCACCCTTACCTGTGTGTCCAGGGGCGCTCGGTGAAGCCTGTTTGCTATCAGCTGCCTGCCCCGGAGAAAGGTCCTCGCAGTCTCAGATGGGCATTTTCAGTACTGGCGACCCAGTGCTGTGATGAAGTGATGCTACACCAAGGCCAAACAAGAAGGGATATTAAATAGCCAAGTGGGCTGAATCCCAAATGTTACACTTCACTAAAAAAGCCATGGACCTGTAAAAAGAGGAGTAACGTTAAGAAGCTTTTACAGTCTCCAGATAACTTTTTATTACTGCTCACTTGGATGCTCACCTGCAGTTTCCAAGTCTGCAGCTTTTTGTTTATTCCAGGAAATAAGAAACGAGTCTGACAGAACAGCTGTGACAGCAGCTTTTTACCTTTCCTAGGTACGTGTCTTAGAAAGTAATGTGTCAGCACAGAGAGCTGGGGAAACATGGGACATTTTTTGTAAAGGCTCAGACAGCTGCTTTATGATAGTGTGTATGTGCATTGTGCGGTAGCTCTGTGAAAACTGTCCCACTCTCCTGTCTCTAAGGGAATGCACAAGATGATAACTCACAAAACAGGAAAAAATTGCAGGCTTTTTGATTTGTTAACTTATGAAGTCATGTTGTACTTACACGATGTAATAGAAGAGTTCTCTTCTAAAGTTTTGTATTGATTTGAAAAATTAAAAATGAGCACAGGCATCGTTCTCTGTTACTGACCAGTGTGCAGGTCAAGACCAGGACTGGTTTATTACTTAACTGCAGTTCCCATAATCCAGTGATGATTCAAGCCGGGGCTTTTTTGACTTTGTCCCTTGATTATGCACTACTTTTCCTATCCCTTGTAGTGCTTCCTCAGAGGTGGAGCTCAGGAGCAGGTTAAAGAAAAGCTTCTTTGCCTTTTTAACTGCAGCTGGCTGTTTTTCATACTGTTGAATGTATGTTGTTTTGCGAGACTGGCAAAGCTGGTATGTTAAGGAGTTCCTCGTGGTAATACCTTCTGTCACTAGAAGCAGCTAAGATGGCCTCCAGTCACTGCACTTAAGGCTGTCAATTTACTTGAGATTCCTGGCAGTGGTTCAGGCTGTAACAGGATGTATGTATTGATGAGTTACTAATTTCCCTCCTTGTGTGTTATGCTTCCCAATCTTCCCACTCCTCTTGTCTTGCTTCATTGGAAGGGACCTGAAAGAGCTTTGTGGGTAGACAAAGTTTGTGGGTTTTGAAGCAAGTAATTTTTTTTTTTGGTTTTGTGTCAGACCTGGTGACAGGAATATCCCATAATTGTCAGGGAGACAAAGATGATGTGGATTTTGTGCAAAGGCTTTTTTTGTCCTGTGTGCCACGCTTAAAGCATATGCACAGGCAAGTGGATGTAAACAGACCGGAACTCTTTTGCCCATGCCCTGAGATGGCCAGACATGAGGCAGCTGTTGGTGTCAGTGTCCTGTGAGTAATGGTTCGGTCCCTGACTAAACCCTGCGAGGAGGCAGGCTGAGGTATAGCACTGTGCTAAGGGCTTTGGCTTGGAGCTGGTTGAGGTCTGGCCAGTTCAGCATGCAGGCAGAGGCCCTTGGGTCTGCTTTTACCTACTCGTACGGACGTACCTTTTAACTTCTGGGACTACAGATGGCAGACGAATCAATATTTTATAAAGAACACAGACGCCGTGGCCTTGGTGGTACAAAGAGAAGACTTTTTCTGTTTCCAAAGGACATTGTCTTGCAATAAGAGAAAGCAGCTGTGAATCAGTGCGTACCCTCCTAAAGAAGGAAAGTTGGGACCGTGCAATGTTCATGGAAATGACTGGAGCGCCTGCTGTCCCGGGGTGGTTGCTCTGCAACCCTGTCCTTGTCTTGCAAAGCTAACAAGTGGAGCTCTGTCAGAGAATTTCTTGATGTAATACTGAAGAAAATAAATGCAGAGTCCAATCCAAATGTGTTTCATCCAATTCTCAGGAAAATTAAGGCTACATCTGTTAACAAAGTAGCATCTTGTGCCAGTTTTATCAGGAGGCAGCTGGTCTCCTCTGCACTGCTACAGGTGCAGTCTGTAGATACTCATTGATGGGTCAGGGTTCAGTTGCACAGAAATGGCCTTATCTCTTCTTTAGGTGCTGAATTCCTCTCCAGATCAGTGGAAGCTGCATGTGTTTCATGCTGTTGGAAATCAAACCACCTGTAGATGTCTGTCTTTGGTCACCTTTTAATTTCATGGTTGGCTTCTGTCTCTTGCAGCGAGTCGTTTCTAGGCTGGTTGTTTCAGTCATCATGAGGTTTTGTGAAAGCCAGAATTCGTTTCCTCTGGAGGACCAGGATGTAGAAGAAGATTGAAAAGCTGGAGATGTATTTTCTTCAGAAGATGCCAGCCTTACTATGTTGTTTGTACACTTCTTAACGGAGCTTAACACTCGGTGGATAATGTTCTTAGATGATACCCACACAAGATCTCCAGTTTTTCACTGTTGCTTCACCTTCAGGCCTTTCAGTTTGAAGGGAGAGAATGGGTATGATGAATGCAGTTTTATTCTTCGAGTTTGGATGTGCAGCTCCTGGAAAAATGCCCTTAAGTATTTCAGTTTGATTTCTTGACAGGATGAGGTTATGAAATATTTATGCCCACTAGATTTGGTCCTCTGCTAAGAAGGGAGGGTTTTTCTTGATGGTATGGGATGAAGGAGGAATGGGAGGAGGTAGTCTGTCATTACATCAAGATATAGTTGGAAGTAGTTAGGCATCAGTGCCTACCTTATCCATCTAGAAATGATAAATATGTCAACTTCTGTGTTTTCAGATGAAATTTTAAGACTGTTTAGTTGTGTTCCAGGTTATAGTTTTGGATGCTGTTAAGTCTTAAGTCAAGTTTTGTTTGTTTTAGTCTGTTCATGTGTCTTAATATTTTGTTGGTGAATATTGTTGTATTAATTGAACAAATAGAAGAAAAAAAGCTGTCACTCTTGAGAGGAAGCAAATGTTTTTTCTGTTTTTTTTCCAACATATATAATGGCTTAAATATTTCTAGAGGATAACTCAAACACAAAACTGCTGAAAGAGTGCTAAACACCATACCAAATAAAATGAATGGACTTTATCTCACACTGTGGAATTCAGTGAGTGGGCTGTTCCAGATGAAAAGAAGCAACACTCAAAGAGCAAGAGAGGAGCAAGCTTTGTGCTGTGTTTTCCCTGTCCTCACTCCCCCTTTGCCATCCTGATCTGTGTTGTCACAGCTGAATCCAACCCCAGTGACACTGAGAGGCTTGTGGGTGAGTGCAGTGGGGAAAAGATTTCGCTGTGGGAACCCGCAGCAGAAAGAGATCTTATCAGAGCGTGGTTGTTGCAACAGGGCAAAAGGTGAGCGTCACTGGTCTCAGAGCAGGGGTGCACGCGAGGCTTGGGTTGGCTGTCTTGGGGTCGTTGGTAGAAAAGGCTAAATGCAAAGCCGTGACCATATCTTGTTGCTAATGCTGAAACGATGTTGTGCGTGATTATCTCAGGGCTTTAAATTTCTGGTAATTATTTTTCTAAGGATAATTTTGGAGAGTAAAAGAGAAATGCTGTCAAGGTTAAGATCTGGAAAATATTGCTTTGCATAGAGCTGAGCTTCAGGCCGAGCTTTTTTTTTTTGTAAGCTCACTGCTCCCTTCGGACTCCAAGGTTCTGTAATTCTTTTTCTTAGCGGAACTCCCTTTCCCCCAGCCGCTGTTGCTGTGTTTCCACAAGTAAAGAGCAGTTTTTGCTAGTAGGTAGTTTTCATCCACAGATTGGGTATGAACTGGAAGGGTTCACAGAAGTTCACAGCTTGTGTCCAACTACTAAAGCTTCTGGGATTAAGAGGGCATGTGGTCCTCTGATTTTATTTTTTTCACAAGGGATAAACATATTTAATATGCTCTTAAAAGGAGAAAAAAAAAAAAGATATTATGGAAACTGGTGCTCTTGGGATCAAACATAGTGGTACTTGTCTTCAACTCATAGAGAAGTGATTTCCCTACTGTGCATGGTGGGGAGGGAAACCATGCTGAACTTTTCTGGAAGGGAGATCATGGATCACAATGAGCCTCTGAGACTCCAAAGGAAGTTCTTCTCTACGCATTGTAAATGTGTGGTTGCTGTAAGATGAAATGACAGAATTAGTGGCTATAAAAAAAGGAAAAATCTATAAAATAGCTAACAAATTTAAAGATTTCTTCTTTCTTACCCCTGAGTGAACTTGTGTGACCATCAGCAGTGGGTGAATAAGCAGTTCGTGCTGCTGTTGCTCCTGGGGTTTAAAAGATTTTATTTACTTATTTATTTATTTAATTTCAGGTTTTCTTTCTCTCACATTTCAAAACTTTTAATGCTGGAATTAGTCTACCCCAGTCACGTTCAGGGGACTGTTGTTCCCTGCAGCACATTACTGTAGGGCTTATTTTGGTTCCAAATATGTGGAAACTGAGCACCCTCGCAGCTTATCAAAGAACATCGTACTCAATAGAACAGTGTGGCCACGTACATAATGAAAATTTCATATTGCGTCACTCTACAAATGCGGGTTATCTGTGCAACTGAACAATACTTTGAAACTACAAAGAGACTTTTATTCTTTTAAGGTCTGAATGCTGCTGTCCGTGCTTTAATTGTCTTGAATGACCTCCTTCTTTTGAGAAGCTGGTGCAGGGTGTCTCAATAGTCTACTATTGAATAAATCTTTAAAAGGAATCATGTGGGGGTAGGGCAAAGCTTTCAAGTAGACCAAGAAAGAGGTTTCAGATACACTCACACCCTGGACAGTAGCCGTGATCTGATTTCCCACTCTAGGTGTGGCCGTCTTTTGTATACTGTGGTGTGGTAGGTGACAGTTCTCATACATTGGGCAGACAGACAAGTGTCTCTGATTCGAAGGCAAAAATCCTCATGATACTCTGTATACACATGGCTTGATTTCTTCCCTATGTGCTGAGCAGCTTTGGAACTCCAACTGTTTATACTGTGTGTTCTGCCATTAAAGTATCATCTCAGAAGCATCTCCTCCTTGCTTCCTCTTCTTTCCTCCTTTACCTTGTGGTCTGCTGTTTCCATCAAGACAATTGAATGAAAAAAATAATTGACAGGTTGCCATGAACCACTGCTCCTGAGTTTTCATTTTCTTTGTTTTTTTTCTTTTCCCTTGCTGGCAGAGATGTGTTCCAGAAACATTTTAGTGAAAAAAGCTTTTAATTCATTTAAAATCTGCAGCTACCAAATGGTGTCTGTGAAGATAATAGTGCCCTCCTGGAGATGGAGGCCAGTAATTTGGCAACACCTATTCCCAGGAGTACCACAGGCTTCCAATGAGGCAGGTAAAGAGTTCAGCAGCATACCTGTTTTACACCTAAAAATTCATGATTTCTTTGATCTGCTTTCATGTTTGGCAATGATTTAATGTACAATAGTGTGTACTGTGTGTTCTTTAACCAGTGTGCCATTTGCATGCCTGTGGCAGGGGGGTTGGAACTAGATGATCTTTAAGGTCCCTTTCAACAGAAACCATTCTATGATTACACTGGACCCCTTGGTAGTGTGGTAGGGCTGCTAAGATGCAAAATAGTTACCTTGCTCTTATTTCTTACATACTTAATAAATGTTCATATTATTTTCTGCCATACAAGGTGTGAAACTTATAGCTCTCTGTTTCAATTTTTAAAGGTTTGAGTCTGTTAGGTGAAGGCTTTGTGTACATACCTGGACAAACTCTTCCTGGGTAATTCTGTAGTTCAGGTATTGGAAGGTGAAACACCATTAGTCTTTTCTTAACTGGAATTCAAGTACTATAACTTTAAATCCATGGCTAAAATCCTAGAGGAAGCTTAGTGCCTTGGCTTTTTTTTTTCTTTCTTTTTTTTTTTCCCCCATTTAAATTACATGTAGCTTTCAGATAAGGCACAAGATATACATAAAATCAAAGGAATTAAGGTGTCTTGAACAGTTAGTAAAACCCTTAATCTTAAAACAAATGTGTTGTGATGAATCATGTGCTGCTGTTGCAAGATATGGTAGTAAGGAATGGTACAAGCCTAGCATAGGAAAGAAGGGTTTTGTTGTTTTATGCTTTGTCTGTAAGTGCTGTTCTAGGACTAGGTGTTCCTGGCTTCAGTTATTACGTGAATTGGCACTCCCTGTAATAGCCCAGCAAAGGCAACTTCAGGGAGTATGCCAAGACGAAGTGCTGGAGGATATTGGACAACGTGGTCTGGTGCTGCAGGGTTTGATGGAAGTTGTGGGAAGAGCTACAGTGTGTTCCAGTCATTCCAGCGGTGGTTTGTCAGCAGCGAAGGGCATGGGTGTTGCTGTATTTCCTTTTGGCATTAGGAGTAACAAGTTTGTTGGATTAGGGAAGCTTAAGTCTCTCCCCTATAGGAAAATAGTCATCGTCTTAATGTGGATTGCATATGACTCAAAACCAACCTTCATAAAACCCAGTCAGCCAATACTTCAAGTCTGAAATTTTTGCTTTTAATGGTGCTTCCCTTTGGGAGGAGTTTTATGTAGCATTTGCAGTCTGTGATTTTCATACCATTTATAGTATAAAAAGCTTGCAGAGCTAACTTCACTGCACCTTCACCTGTAAGCCAAAGCTGCTCATCGGAAGGCCTGGCGTAGACATGTAAAATTGAGGTTCATGAGGAGATTGAAGAGTGTGTCTTTGCTGAGGGTCGGGGCCATGTCTGCTCTGCAGTCTCTGTGGTGGTGTGCACGTCGGCATGAAACTGCTAATACGGCAGCTTTTCCAGAGCACCTGCGTGCTTGGCTGAGGTATTGCATCAGCAAGAAGAGCTGCTCTGTCTCGGTATCTCCTGTACTGCTGCTGCACGGTATATCACCCTGTCAGGCTTGTTGCTGCATGCTGGGGGATAGAAATGTCTTCCTGGGGGTGGGGAGGGTTTGGAGTCCGTCCTTCTCATCCCGTAGTTTGCTTTGGTTTTCAGTTTGTGAAAAGGAGTGATCAGAAACTTGGCGTTCAGGAAGAGGTCGGTGGATTGTCTGTCGGAGTGGTGATGGGGAGGAGATAACTGTGTTTAGCTCGTACAAGGTGTTAACACCAACAGCTACTGCAGTGGCTGCCTGTAAGTGGGAGAAAAGAGTATAGAGGTGTTATGGAGGCTGCAGATGGGGAGCAAGAATTGCCAAATCCTACAGACATTCGCAGGCCGTCTGTGGTGCAGAGGGAGGTGCTCCTGAGCCTGCAAAATGCACATTGAGTGTCTGGATCAAGCCACGATGCAGACCCAAAGTGTCTGGTGAGAGCTGCCGAAGCTGTGGGTTCAGGGGACTTGGGGAGCCCCGTGCCAGGGGCCGCAGCGTATGCACACCCTGGCAAGAGCTGCTGTGCTCTGAGCAGAGGAGTGGGTGGTGATTTTACCAGGAAAAGCAGCAAATCTTGTTGTGACGGGAAGGTCATTTGGAGCCTCCTGGAGGCGCAGACCTTCAGGAAATGCAAAATTGTTTGGAAACTGCCCTTTTTTGTTTGTTGGCTTTTTCTTTCCTGGTGTTATAACTGGTGCAAATTGTAATCACAGAGAAGTCGGACTCGTGCATGTTTTCTTGGCCTGTGAGAATGTCACTGGGCTCCTAAGGAGAACCAAGGATAAAGATTTAAATACGGTCTCGGAGGCTGGAAGATGCCTGAGAGCTCAACCTGATGAAGTTGATACTGGAATTGCCTCATGCCAGGGCTGAACTTTAGTGACTCAAATGTAAATATTATGTTAAACACAACATGCTGCAATCGTATTTGTGAAACGAGCAAGGGAAACCTTTCCTGCAAAGTGGTGGGAGTTTCGTCTTACAGCCACAGCTGGGGGAGTGGGAAGAAAAGCCGAGTAAGGGACTAAAAGCCCCATTCGACAGGCCGGTGTGTGCCACACGCTGCTCTGCTTGCTGCCTCTGTGCCTTCATGGCAAAATGTGTACCTGGTGTGAGGACATAGCTCAGTGGGCAGCAGGTTTCCAGGGAAAGGCCAGGGAGCTGCGGCCGCTGGCAGGGGAGCACTGGCCACCAGATGGGGTGCAGTGCAGGGGCGCACGGCCTCTGAAGGTGAGGTGTTGGACACGAGGCTGCCCGGGGTTGTGGTTCCCCTCTGCAAGAAGGATATAGGCTAGTTGGAGAGAGTATAGAGATTAACCACCTAAACTGCTTATTCGCTCTGTCCTGAAGGGAGAGACTGTGTGCCCAAGACCGACCCGAGGGTACGAGCGGAGGAAGGTCCCTGTGTGTACCCTAAGCAAAAAATTGTGCCTCCTGGCCTTATCCGAGCATCCCTCCCTCATCATGCTGCTGTGGCTGCTGCTGAGCACTGAACCGAGCTGGGCTGCCAGACTGGTACAGAGCACACTGTCCTTGCAGCTGGGTTTGTAAGGGTCGTACAGTCTAAATACTCAGTTACTAAATTATTTTCAGGATCTATTTCAAAGTAATCCACAAATGCTTGGATACCCCCTCCCATGTGTTTGTTTTTCTGTTTGCAACTTTTTTTTTGTTGTTCCAGCTGGCAATTTTACTTATTTGCCCCACTGAATATATTAAATATAAATTCTTGTTGCTTCCTGGCACCTCACCATTTTGGAGATGAAAGAGGGAAGACTGGGGCGGGAAGGTGAAGGAAAAATTTTATCTAAGAGGGGGAAAAAAAAAGGCAGGTGTGCACAGATCTTTTCTTCTTGTCCCTCTTTCCTGTTGCATCTTTCAGTGGATCCCTTTGGGGCATGGTTGGGTTCAAGGAGCCTTTGGCTCCAGTCTGTGTCATTCTGTCCATCCCCCAGGCTACTGTCCTGCACTTGTGGGCTTCCAGTAGGTGTTGCAAGTTGTCTGCAGTCGCTTCCAAGGTCACTGTAAAGTAAAACACCCAATACTGTCTAGCAGTAGCAGAATGGAGCAGTGCAAGGAGCTGCTGCTTGTTATCCTTTCTTGCCTTCAGATAGGATAGTCCTCCTTTTCACCTCCTCCAGCATTACTAGAACATTGCTGTTGTGTTCTTTTCCTCTCCTCCAGCTTCTTACAGCTCCTGTGCAAACTCCGCTTCTTCATCCCTCCATGCCCTCTTCTTTTGCCTCAACTTGGAGGAAATTGGGGTGTTTCTTGGACCAGACAGCAACATGAGGTTTGGCTGTGCGTGTCCCAGAAGTGATAGCTGTGTATTTGCTAGCAGAGGTGAGAAAGCAAGCAGGGAAAGTTATTTCAGACAACTCCAGAGACTTGAAAGTTTCTGGTCACTGAGACCAGAAATTGGAACTATAACTTGTTACTGTTGGAAGAAGACGGGTGTTCTGGGCTTCGCCACAGAGAGGTGGTTTATATCAGTGCAGATAACATGGGATCACCCTCTGCAGAGTCTTACAGTTTGTTGTTGACATGCTGTTTGATTTAACTTCAGTAAAGGGAGTTTTGCTGGTGGGACTCAAACATGATTTGGTAGGCTTTGCTTGTAATGCTTCATTCTGTCAGCCAGCGCTGACTGCTTGCTTGACTCACAGAAAGTGAGTGAAGACGCTCTGTATTTGTAAGAATAATAGTAATCCTTGTCCATTTTGTTATATGATGTGGCTAGCTGGAAGGAGAATCTTATTCTTGTTGGAATAAGATGGGTTGGAACCCATCCTTGTTGGAAGATGGGTTTCCAAAACGTTAAATTATTCCTGCTTCTTTCTTAACAGTTTTGTTTAGGCCTCTATTTATTAAAAGGTCAAAATGCCCCTTCTCCTCTTTGAAGGGGGCCATAACAGCACACATTGGGTAATATCTAAGATCTCATCTGAATTGCATTTATGTAGTTTCATTACGGTCATACTTTTTTCCTGTCTTTGTCTCTGAATGTGAAGCGACGTTATGTTCATAGCAGGAAAATATAGAAGGCATTGGTGTGTACATGACTCGGAGAGATGATAGGGTTCCAAGTGAAAATACAAAATGTGACTAGTTACACATGCGTGTTATTGCAGTCACTGAATTCAGGATGTGGCTGTAGACAAACAGCAAAGCTGCAACACCACCGCAGCTGAATGTAGGGCAAGCTGGAGGAAAAGATCACTTCTGTTGCATGTGTTACGGATTGCATTGTCAAATATCATTTGGGTTCCTGTCAATATATAACAAAATATCTTAAGACCAAATGGCCTGTGGGCAAAGATAAATGTGCCCTCAAGGGGAAAGTGAAGCATGATGGGCTTTTCTTCACTGTGTTCTGCATGCTGCTCACCAAAAGTAGAAGCTTTTCTCTTCACAGGAGGGGTTTTATTTTTTTTCTTTTTGTGCCTTCTTAAGATGATAAAAATATTATCAAAGGGATATTATTCACTTATCCTTAATTTTTTGTTATAAACAAAGCCATTCTTTTTATACCGTACAGTTTAAGTGTAGACTTCTCTGAAACAATGGAAATAAATTGCATTCAGGATTAGGACTGTTCCGGATCAGAAAAGAATTAGGTGCAGCTTTGATTGCATTCCTCTTGTTAGTGTTCCCCTATTGCTCAGGTACTCTTACTGTACCAGGATGTAACCAAACCAAACAGGTGCCTAATTACAGTTGAACATCCAAAATTTCTGTGCGTGTATGCAGTCAGCCCATGTTTGAAGACGCATTACCCTCTTGTTAGTGGTATTTGAATTTTTCCAGGTTGAGCAGAAGGGGTAGGATGTACATAGCTAAAATGCAAAGGCAACAGCAGCCCAGACAAGCGGGTGCTGTGTGTGCATGACCAATTAGTGCCTGCGCGGTCTCCAAGGGCACAGGGAGATGGGCCAGGCCACTGGGCAAGCAGCCAGGTGGCAACCTGACTTCAGAGCAGAGCTGAACTTTTGCTTGCTTCCAGCTGCTTTTATTCCATTCTTACCCAGGCTGCAAAAAAAAATCAGAGGCAAATTGAAGTGTAATGATGAGTTCTTTCAAAGCCAAAGAAAATGATGCTTGAGTAGCTCCTACATTTTGGCTACTTTATTTTTAACTGGGAGCCGGTCCAATATGCCCCAAGTTCAAACACGGATCACTGCTGTGCAACACAAAGCAGTATAGTATATCTTTAGGACTTGGGATATATAATGAGAGGACTGAGCATGTTTACTTGGATACTATTTTAAAATACCATCTAATTATAAGTAACTGACAATGAGATCTCCCCAGCTCTCATGCTGTGCCCAGGAGAAGTCTAAATGAATAGGCTGCTTTTCTGTTTGCCAGGGCAATCTAGAATCTCGTTCTAGGTCTTAAATCCATGAGGTTGATAGGGTTAAAATTTTCTTTATCAGCATCCTGAATCTGGGGAGCTTTAACCAGACTTCCCTGACCAGACTCCCAGCCATTGCACGTGGGGAAAGATGACTTCTGCAGCAGCTAAGGTGTGCAGCCGCCTTCAGTTTTATCAATTAAAGAAACCATTCTGTGTCTGTGCTTGCGTAAATAGGAAGCCAGTAAAAGCATATAGTGTGATGCTAAATGCTGACCTCCCACCTCTAAGTATTAAGCTTCTCCAACTAGGCACCTGATGCTAAACAGTCACTTGGAAGTGTATCCACCAGTGGACCTCACAATATTTATAGATGTGTCTGAGCAGGAGCTTTCTAGCATGAGCAATGCTTGCCTCTGATGAAAGAAAACCTTAGCTCTCTTAATAAAGTATTTAAAGGAGCTGATTTGGATGGCAGTAGGCTGCTCAGAAGTCTCATTACTGCTGTGCTTTTCTTTTGGTCAGGTTGCGCTGTCATTCTCTTTATCCACACCTGTCAGACTGCTTATGAAAGCTACTTGTTGGATTCCTCATTTCCAAACCTGGTGCCTTGATTGCAAAGGACAAATAAGTATTTTAAATCTTTTTTTTCCCCCTGACTTTGGCCACAAGAATTCAAAATGGGAAATAAACTAAACGTGAAAGAGACATAAAAATTCCTTCTCTCCCTCTCTATGGTAATACTAAACTAGGCTGGAACCTCTCTTGCATGCAATGAAAAGTTATTTAGCTTTCTCCTTCTCAGTATTTCTAACCTGTGATCATTTTAAGTGTAGCTAAACTTACAGTTCTTTGCTCTTATTCTTAACGCTTCAGATTTGTGATCTTAGGTGACTCAAAACCAGAAAACTTTCCTCCATAAGAATCTCAGTTTTCAATTAATTGAGTGATTCTAAGATTTTTAATTTTTTTTTTCCATCAAATATGAGATACCACGATAAATAGTTGGCACTATTCAGCATGTTGCAGAGTATCGGAGTAGTTTAAAGAGTCGCTGAGACCTTTCTAGGGTGGTTTGTAAGTAACCATGGTGATTGACTGTTCTGTTGGATCAATCTTACAGCTAAATCTGTCATGAGGATACAGTAAATCTGCAGTTACATCTGGTGATGCTCAGCATTAATAGAAGAGTAATTATGAGAGCAGCAGAAAGTTACTGTGTTTTGGAATGCAAATGTTAAGATGTTGTACTGAGTGGGGTTTTTTTCCCCTGTGTGGGGGTGGAGAGCAGTCTGTGTTGAAAGATGTGTTTTGGCTTGTTTGGCTTGAGTTCATAAAAAGTAAGGTTTCTCATTCTGGGATGTTTGTTCGGAAGGCTTGAAACAAACACAAACAAAGCTCAATGAAATCTATGTTGTTATTCTTCTCCGCCCCCCCCCCCCCCCCCCCAGTTTTCTTATGAACACAAAGAAAGCAAGATGCCAAGGTTCAAACTGTGAGATTGCTAAATTCAGCAGAGCATTTACCATCGGTGTGGTGGCACCAGAATTCCACTTAGTGTTTATTTAAAATATTTGTGCTCCTCATCCCTGCTGTAGGTCAAACAGGTTTTTTTTGAAGACTTGCTGAGATGCTGTCTCTGTGCATTCACAGCTAGAGAAAAGCTTGTCTTGAAACAAACTGGATTTTTCAGTGGATTAATCTGTCCCATAGCCTTGTAACAAGATTATGGTTTATGCTGATTTGTTGCAACAGTACTGGTATATCCAGTCATTCCAATAGCGAAATGCTAATCCTAAAGAAATAAATCTGTCTTCTTGCTGGCAGGCATAAAAAGAATAGGGGGATGGGAGTCTCCTCTCTCGTTAGGTATTAGTCAGTGATAGCTTGAGTTCAGCGTCAGTTAGGTTGAAGCAATTTGATTGTATCAGGCTTTTGCAGAGGGATTGGAAATTGCAGAAGTAAAGCCTTATCTCCTTTCTTTTGATTGTGAAATGTTTAATGGTTACCCAGAGCAAAGTTTGATCACACTACCGTGAGGCTGAAGGATTACATCAATGCACAAAGTACCGCACATAGGGATGTTAGGCATTCTGAGGGTGATGCTGTCCTTGCCCCTTCCCCGCTAAGTAGGTAGGGACAGTGAGGCAAACTGGATGCCCTGTTGTTCAGACATGACTGAAAATTGTTGCAACATGGCCAACTGTAACTGGCAACAGTTGTGTTTCATCCAAGGAAAAAGGTGTACAGAGGGGAGAGGCTGCTTCTTGGGCAAACTATTTCTTGGGTAGCTGCATCTTGCTCAGCTCTTCCTGAAGCTGCAAGAAGATTCAGTGTCTCTCCCTCCACCATCTAAGGCTGAGACGAGTGTAATTGCTGGTAGCGGACTTTACTGCAGACTTTCAGACAGCTGAGTGTCTCATTCTGGGCTGGGTGCAGTTGGATGATTCTCCTGGGCATTTTCTATATGGCGTCTGCAGCGAAGTACCAAAGAGGCAGTCCAAAACTCTTGTTGAGTTTGTGAGGCACAACCTGAGCTGGCTTAGATGCCTGGGCTCTCCTGTGGCTCAAATAAAAATATATATATTTTTAAAAAGCCATTAAAAAAAAAAAACACAAAAAAACCCACAAAACCCTACTCTTTTGTAATGTAAAAAGCAACTCTGAAGACCAACTGGATGAATCTTAATTTGAGAGACAGCACACAGGATTTTCAGCTCATTTTGCCTGATCTTCCCTGCTTTAGTTGCAACTTTTTCCTTTTTCTTGCTTTTCGCGAAGGAAGAATGTGTCATCTTAGAATCAAAATGGGTATGAATCCTGATGCTGTCAGGGGAAGCCTTTCATCCAATGAAAGATGTGTAGTCTGTGCAGTTGATGGAAGGTCAAGTCAATATTATTTTGGATTTCTTTGGAGAAAGGAGTGTTTGATTGCAGTTTCAATCATGACAGAAATACTGGTTGATCCAGATAATAGGAACCAGCACAAATGAATGTGCTGCAGGAATGTAACAATTAAATGGAAGCACATATTTAAAACTACTCAGGGAAATTCTTTTAGAAGGAGGGGAAGCTGAAAAGTGAGGTTAATTATCAACAGTCCTAGATATAACTGCAATTTTTAGTCCAGATCTTTGTGTTGCAAGCTCAAAAGGTTGTGTAGCTGGGGACAGAGCACTCTGCTTTCATCTTTTCCGCTATGCCGAGACACAGCCAGATGAGCCCACTGTCAGGCTTTCCTAATGAATCTGTCCAGTTTAAATTAAAAATTTAGTACACTACATTTTATATAGTCCTGAGATGTTTAAATTTTAACGTGGGTTGGGTTTGTTTTGGTTAGGTTTTTTTTCCATTTCACTCCTAGAAACTACAATATTTGCTCCTAGAAGTTACAATATTTACCTTTTTAACTCACTGACAGTCTGTATTTCGACTTTGCATGATACCGCCCCCATGCAAGTTATTTTGCTTTTCTTTAAACAAAGAAGTTTGATCAGCTAGATAATATTTTTTTTATCAACCTTTTTTTGTGTCTGTATGGAATGACAAAGTGAGACTGATAACATGGAGAGGCTTTCAAAGCAGGTTTTTCTTCGATAGTAGTAGTGTTTTCTACAATTACATGCTCTTTTTACTTCTCTCCCATTAGGCTTTTTATGCAAGAGTAACTCTTCCAAGCATCTGTTCAGTCATAGTGACAAAACAAAAAAACATAAAATGTTCAGTCCTTGTAGATACAATGTTCATTAATCTTGCTACAAGTGGGATTCTTTATATAACAAAATACTTCTTTCCTTCCTTTGTTAAGGAACGTTACAAGGACGTGAATTTTTCCCATACAAATCTCTGTTGCTACTTTGAACTGGAAAATTCAGGTTTTCTCACCCTAATGAACTTTTTCCTCTGACCTACATCATAGACCAATGCAAGTTTTATATTTGCGGAAGAAATAGCACTGGCAGGCTGAACAGCTCATTGAGATTTGACTCAGTAACCACGTACAGTGCCAAAGCTTAAGCAAGCAAACCACCCTAATTTAATATTTAATAGTCTTTGACATTCATTGAGGTATGTCTCCGTAGATAAACACCCAACAGATACTCTGGAGTATGATGCAGCATGCAGAAAACAAAAGGTTTGACTTCTTCCCCCCCGCCCTCCTTCAGAGTTCAGATAGAAGTGATTTGTCATGAGGAGAGGTTGCATGACCTGCTAAATAAAATAAAATTAATTGTCCTAATTTGAATATTCAGACTTAACAAGAACTTTGTGTTTCTTCACCCAAAATGTCAATCCCAAACTCAGCATTATAAACGAAGAAAGCTTTAAATATTAGTGGAATGATCTACAGGAGAAGAGGTACCTGTTCTGCCAGCGAGATGTTGCTGCAATAATACAACTGAATGCTGGAGGTGAGGGATCGTACATTGATAGTGTTGTGGTAGATGGGCAGTCGGATGGAAGCTGTCTCATGTGCTGTTGCAGTGTCAGTCTGCCTGAAACAGCAAAACCATTAGGTGACTTCAGATGAAGTCCATGCTTCTAAAGGAAGAAGGGCATTTGCTCACTTGTTTCTTTCCTCCCCTTGATGACAGCTGCCATCAGATGGTCATGTATGACAGCACTGTAGGAATTTGATTAACAAATAGAATATAGTAGGTTTGTCTTCTGCTGAGTTCTCACATAGTAATTTCTTTTCTTTCTCCTCCACTGCATGTATTAAAACCAGAGAAGGTTTATTTAGGAGCACAGTCTGGTCCCCCAGGTGAAAGAATTCATACTGCTCTTTGAATTCAGACTCCAATAAAAATAGATGCTAAGCCTCAACGATACTAGAAAATTGATTACTTGGAGTTCTCTTCCAGTAGCCTATTGCCTATGCTAACAGTTTGAATTTTTTTTGTGTATGTTTTTCAAAGAACTTGTACTGTTACTGACATAAAAGCAGCATACTCAGTGCAGTGATTCTTGAGTGCTAGCAATGCTTCCGTGTGTCTCAGTGTCAAATGAGACCAAATTGAAGTTAACAGTGAAAAAAAATCTTTGTGATGCAGCCAGATGTACATCTTGATCTTTTTTGGCTTACTTGTTTTCTATGAAACACGGAGTTGCTGTCTGCTGTTCTTTTTGTGGACAGTTACGCCTTGGTTTTTGTTGTCTTATATTTCAAGAGATGAGAAGCCCAAACAACCAACTGGCTGAACAAGAAGCAAAGTGGAGGTGTTTGAAGATTGTGTAAAGGATGAGCCCACCAGTGAAGGGAAACACAGATTCCCAGATGAGAATGGCCTTGAGTTATGAATGATTTTAATTGTTTTTTTTAAAGGTAAAAGGATGCTGTGGTACCCAGCCTGGTTTTAACACTTGGCGATACCGCAAAGCCTACCTTGGAAGGGGATTGGGTACCTGTGATGCTCACAGACCCTCATTGCCAAGAAGGCTGAAGTTAGTGTGCGCGATGCCCGCAGTTAGTAGGTGCTTGCTGTGCACAGCTGGTGTTTCTGACCTGTGTGCCGTCTCATCAGTGCTAGGCCCTGGGCTCCCCACTTTTAGATGGGGCACCCCTGAGCTTTTGTGCTGAGAGGAGGCATTGGCTTCAGCTTTTACCTGCTGTGAATCTTCCAATAAAAGGAAAAGAAATTCAATTCATGTTCAGGTGGTACCTGTGTGGGAGCTACGTGACTAGCAAATGTTTGCAGAAACACAAGTTTCCCTTTCCAAAAACAAGACAGCTTTTATTAGTTGACTGGTGTACAGTGTTGTAGATTCCTTCTTTTGGAGTTGAAAAGAAGTGCTGGCATTTATATTTGTGCTAGCAGTGTGACCTCCCTCTGACCTGAAACATCTCTTTGCACAGAGCCATGAAGTCCACAATACTGTCTTCTTTTTTTTAACAATAGATTATAAATTAATTTCATATTGGCTCGGGCTGTGCTTTGTTTTTCATGATGCAGTAGGATAATGTTAAGGTGTATCTTAATGCATGGCTTGCTTGGTACTCAGCCAGGGGAAGTCCAGTGAAGCTGCATGCCCAGCGAAGCAGATACCGTGTAAGTAAGGCTCCTCAGTGCGATGATAGCATGATAAACAAGTAAGAACCTCACTTCTTTCTTTTTTCCGGCTTCTAATCATTCTGCTTTCTCTTAGCTTCCAGTTGTTGCAAAATAAACCTTGGTTGCTAGTCTTCCCTTGTAGCACTAGCCACATGCTGACAGTTCTTTGTAGTTATTTCACAGCAGACATGCTCACCTGACCAGCCACTTCTTTTTGCTCTGCCACAAATTAACCCTTCATTCCTAGCAAATGTTAGAGCAAGCTTGAGCGGGGATAAAGTTGAAGTTACTCTTTTGTGTGGTTTTGTAGGTACCTGGCTGAGCACCCGCTGAAATGATTTTTAATGTGGCTGAGATTTTCTTGTGTAATGATATGTTATGCAATTGTGGAAAATTAGATGGAATAATTAAACTCACCACCTACTTAGCTGACCATGGCAGGCCAGGTGATGCACTTAATTGTATAGCATCTGTTACCTGCATGCAGATGGTGTTCAGGCTTAGTGAAAACACATGGCCCAAAGTCTTGATGAGTTTCCCTGGGGTTTCGCAGGCATCTTCTTCACCAGCTGTTTCACAAAAGCCATCTTAAATTTCTAGTCAGCTTCTAGCTCAGTTCTGTGAGCCTTTTTGTTCCAGGAAGAGCAAATTCTGCATGCTTGAACTGATGTGCAAGGGGCAGCAGTAAGCTCACTTTACAGTCTTCTGTGATGAATGAGATGAGAGGAATGTCTCTGTGACCATCTTCCTGGCAGGAGGAGATGGTATCTAGTTCATCTGGCGTGTGTAAATGGTATCTGTTACGTTGCTGGAACCTTGCATGCGACTTCGTCTCTTTCTCTGAATTGCTCGTTACCTACTATTTTCATGTCTCCAGACTCAAAGCTTATACTTTAAGGCAGTGATACAGACTCTTAGCCAAGATGACAGAGTGTGTGGCATTATAAAGTGTTTATATTCCTGTAGATTGCTGCTTATTTTTAGCAGTGTAGTTTCTGTGAGTGAATGAGTCATTTTGGCCTGCACATTTTGCAGTGACTTGAATGTTAGTTCCTCAGTACTAGGACGAGAACCCATTTTTCATTTATTTTGTGATTTTTCCTTTAACAGTTGGTGTTGAAAAGTCATTGCTGTCTTTGGCAAACCAGAATACGTGGAACCTGCGTGAATTTTCTTTTATGGACTGTAATGGGCCAAGCTTTAATTGTTGATCCAGAAGGAAGCAAAGAGGAGGAGGGAGTGCTCAGACCCTTCAAAACTGGAGAGGTCTTCAGTCCTACTCCTGAGGCTTTGCCCCAGATATTTGGAAATTGTGGAATGCTAAACTAAATAAAAGTGTGCGTATTTAGAAAGTAAGCGGTGGCAACAACCTGCAGGGAGGTCAGTGTTTACTTCAAAAGAAATGAGCTTCCTTCTGTGCTGCAGCGTTGCCATATATAAACTCAGTCCCTGCGCATAGCCAACCTCTGTTTTCTCACCTAGTTCTTAAAAACTGCAAGTGAGAACAGAAATTCATCTCCGATCAAGGTATCCTACTCCCAGTCTTGCTACAGTTAACTGTTAATTTGAGATTGGTGTGTTTACAATGATAGAGCCAAGATTTGCAAAATGTGGATGATCCAGTTTTGGAACTGGAAAGAACTATTAAAGAAGTATTGGCATTTAGTGTAGGTGGTATTTAATAAGCACGGGAATCTTGATTAAGCAATTATCTTTAACTGTATCAATAGTGAACAATTTTCCTTTCATGGTCAGCGTTCCCTCTGCAGTTGCCCTTCAAGAAGGGTGGGCTCTGCAATATTTGTAGTTTTTAGGAATTGTGTGGAAATGAGTCACGTAATTAGAAAATGGTAATACATCTTATTTGCAATGAGCACAGGAATAGCTGTTGTAGTGCTGCTTTGGTGATGCATGATGAAGTAGCCCAAATACTGGCTGCGGTCAGAGCGCTTATAGGACAGCTTGTGTAGGAACATACTGGTTAACTTCTCAGTTTGGACGTGAGAGGCTTTTATTGTCAGGCAAGGATGGGCGTTGATGCTTTAGGGTTTAGGCACTGTTAGCGAATCATGGGTTTCTTAGTCTCGGGCATTATTATGAATAAACTTGACTCATATTTTGGAAAGAGACAGCTTGGGGAGGGGTGGGATATTGCATGTGATAGTTCATTGCTTCTATGGTTTTTACTTGGGGGGAAAAAACAACTCAAGTATTTGCCTGTAGATTCTTTGTAGTGGTTTTATTATATTGCAGGCATGTGGGGTGGGGAGAAGAGGGTGAAAAGATAGAGCTAATCCATATTTGATCATAAGAGACAAAACTGTTACTAAAGATGAGTGGCCTGTGTTCTCTGTTTTCTTATGGTGTCTGATTTTTGTGTAAGCAGCAGTGTAGGAGTACGTTGAATAGGTGAGAACTGAGTTGCATAGTTGGTGGATGTGAGGACTGCTGAGTTCTCTCCCACATAGTTAAAATGTGATTAATGAAAGGCTTGCATAACTTGTGTTACTGAGGCAGGGGAAAAAATCAGATTGGACGTGTGTGGCTGTTCTGCCACGGCTGGCTGAGAAGAGTGTAAAGGGCTCAGTCTGGGCTGTGCTTGGGCTGGGAGCTGAGTCATGTAGCTAGGGTCAGAGGTGTCTCCTGCCTGAAAGGTCCTCCTCTCCAGGAGACAGTGAGCAAGTCTTATGGGGGGAGACAGACTAGAAGAAAATGGAAGAAAGAAGAGAGTATGTATTGCCATGTTCTGTTGTCCTTAGTCATGTTTGACTCTTCCTTGAATTTCCTCCCATAGCATGCAGGCCATCATTAGCCAGGTGTTTTTGCAAGTCCCTTAATCCCTTTGGTGACAAGGAGCCTCTTCCTATAAAGCAACCCCAGGAATCTGGCTCGCCCATGGTTAGGACAGATCAAGGCTTGGTAAGGGCAGACTTGCCTGTTGTGAGGGAGCCGGAGGGACCGTGAACTCCCCCTTGCATCTGTTCCACCTCCTCTCCTTGGCTCAGTCTCCCGTGGCAAAGCACGAAATTCGTTTCCGATGTAATCGGTTGGGGCAAATAATTGGTGTAACAAGAATTGTGGTTTCCAAGGGTCTGTTTAAAAAATACAGCTACTTCCAGCTGCAGACTTAATTACATAGTCACTCTTGGGCCTGCCTCTTTTTACACTCACCTGTCCCACCCAGTTTTAGTGGAGTAACCACTTAAACACATCGTGGCATGTGAGCCATGACTGGAAGCACCTTTTCATAATGGGTGTCTTTATTTTCCTAAGAATATCTTTCTCAGAATCTTCGAGGATGACCCATACTGTAATTATTACCCTGCTATCCTGAATGTAGAATCCAGCCTTCCTTTAGGTAACATTTGGAAATTATACCTATGGATTGTAAGGCAGAGAAAAACTATACCAGAGATTCTTTGTATTTTCTTCAGAATGTGTTTACCACTGTCAGTGAAGCTAGTAAAATACTAGTTCTTCCCTTCGGTGTCATTGGTTTTATTTTGTGTGGGATGGAATAATTACTTGTTGCCATGGATTATAGAAAGCATAAGTGTAACTCTCTGAACTGAAACATGAGTTTCAAATAACACCAGATATTATTATTATTGTGTTTTCCCCTGAAATTGTAAATCTCTGTTGCAGCAAGCTGAAGATAATTTTTATACGTATTAGGAGTTGCCCTGTGAGCAGGAAACAGGAGATGCTCAAGGTCAGATGATTTGTTAAAATTTAGCAGGTGCATGACTCCTCTAGCAAATATGCCTGAATTTTCTTCAAGATATGGGTGGGACCATGGCAGTGGTGCTGCATGGTGGTTTTGCTGCCCTTCCCTGGGCTTTCCCAGGTCCCTTCTTCTAGCGCACTGTGGGTGGAGGGTTGGTGCTTCCCAGGGAGAAGGAACTGGTGTTAAGCAGCCTGTCTGCCAGGCTGGGCTGCCAAGGGATGTGGTCCAAGGAGCACTTGGAAACCACTTCTGCTCACCTGGAAGCTACTTTCTGAGCTGTGAAAAAGAAGGAAACCTGGAAGTGTTACCTTCACAGGAGCAAGAATAACTGGTACTAAGGAGCTCTGTATACCTGCTAATTTTTTTTTTTTTGTTCCCCCTCTACACCCCCATAACAACAGTTTATCCACAGTTATAAGTTAAGGCTCCAAAAGTGCAAAACAGAACTTTTTTTAAGGTTTAACAGACCATGGGACAGCAGACCCAGGGAAGTCCATTTCTCGGACTCTGTGGGTTGGGGCAGGTCTCTCCCTTGTTTAGCCAAAGCCACGTCGCTGGAGGAAACAAGCAGAATCCTGTGGCCGGAGAGTGTCAGAGCAGATGGTCATAATGGTCTCTTCCAATTTAAAATCTAACAGTTCTCACACATACCAGTTGCTGTGTTTTGATTCGTGTAGGAGGGCACTTTCTGATAGAATGGGAGCATGAAATCAGGCAGGAATGGGGTGTGTAGTAGCCGTTGCCTATGGTGGAAAAGATTGCCTGGTGTGGGCAAAAAAAAAAAAAGCTCAATGGGAAGTATCTCTCCTCTTCAGAGATTGAACAGGGGAGATGTCTGCTGCCCCAGGCTGAGGAAAGTCTCATTCTTCCACTGACTTCAGAATATCAGAGGACAGTGAAGAGAAAGTGCAGCTTGTTGTAGTAGCTGAAGGGGATGGGTTTTGTCCAAACTTGATTCCAGGTCTAAACTACTTGATTTCATTTTGGCTGTAACTGCAGAGGGCTAGTGGGAGAGAAGGAAAATGAAATTTAAAGCTTCATTATTCTTGGCCCATGTTTAGTGTCTACTAAGTGTTCCTGAAAGTTCACATGGCTACTTTAAAGACACCTTGAGAAAGGCTGTTTTCTGTGTTTAACACACAAGCGTACTGAGCAGGACTGCAGGTATGTAAGAGCAGTCTGCCATGATATGCCCTGCTCTATGAAATTTTGTTCATATGTCATGCTCGAGACGTATAGCTGGCACTTTGAGTAGTCTATCTAATGTGAAATAGCTGGAAAGCGAAGCGAAGCTCTCTGGTCCTAATCAGGCACTGCAACCAGTGGAGGAGGGACAGTGCTCGGCAGAAATGCACATGGTTTGGTAGGGACAGGGGAGGGAAGGAGAGCTGGATCTTTGGCTATGTTTGGGATGGATTTCACAGACACCAGAGTACAAGACTATAAGGGAGAGCATTACAAAGATGAGCTGGACATTATCTGGGGGGGCTTCTGGTTGAGTTTATCTCTGAGAGAGGACTTTGGTGTGTGTTAAATTTTGGGGGTTTCTTTCCTCATTAAGTGGCAGGATTAAGTTTACAGACATAGGAATGGCTAATTAAGCAGTGACTTGCAAAGGGATAGAATGACAAAGCTGAAATCTCTGTATCTGCAAGTGTGATACCTGTTTACTTCATAGTGATAAATAAGATTTGGCTTCAGATGGCTGTAGGGTAATGTGATGCTGATCTTTCAACATATGAAAATGTACTTTTTTCCTTTACTTAAAAATTAAGAGAGCTCTCAAGTATTTGTATTAAGTGAGATAGGCAGACATAAATAGAGATATGAAAAGTCTGTTTATGCGTAAAGCTCAAAAAGGAGCCCCAGAGCCACTGCTGAGTAATCTGGATTACATCTCTGTGGTATTGTATTCATGCACTTAGTTGTTTTGCTTTATGTTTGTTTTCTGCAAGGTAAAGTGTTTATGTTGCAAAAATGAGTACTGTGTAGAATTGAAATTTACTTAATTGGATTTTTAAACATCAAATAAGAATAAAATGCTTGTGAAGTTTTCCTAATTCTTCATGCAATACGTGTGATTTTTTTTTAAAAAACCTACATCTGTTTTGCAGGAGAAGCTGTAGAAGGCCTTCGAGAGAGCGATTATCTTCTGATTCATTCATGTCGGCAGTGGACAACAATTACAGCTCACAGTCTGGAGGAGGGTCACTACGTCATAGGGCCAAAGATAGAAATCCCTGTCCATTATGCAGGTAAAGCAATTGTTGACCTGAAATACAAATTCAAAGCGAACGAATTGCCTACCACTTACACTGACCGCTTTATTTGACAGAGTGAAGTGAAGCCTCTGGTGCCGGTGTCTGTGAGTTAGCTTTTTAATAACGTTACAGAGACGCAAGAGACACTAACGTACTCCCAGGGCTACTAAATAGATGTGTTTCATTGGGCAGCACATTGACAGAACACGTAGCTACGTAGAAGAATTGGTTTCAATTTGAGTATAATGAGTTGCCAGTGTTTCTCATCTGTGAATGTGGTGACAGAAGTGTAAAAGTTTGAAAATGCCTTGGAATGTTCAGTCAAAGATGGAATGGGTTTTACTCTTCATTGCGTACTCAAGCTCAGGGGATTTTTTAATATTTCCATGTTAAAAGCCAGGGACCCATCGTAATAATACTGCAGTTTTACACTAATACTCCTCAGTAGTTCCTTGTCACTATCTGCCTTTTCAGATGATGCAGTAATACTGTTGTTCCAAGTAGATATGATGCAACTAGTCAGTACTTATTTTACGATTTCAAATTATTTTACTTTCCTAGGAAATTATTTTTAATACTGTTTCCTACTACTTAATGTCCTTATTCACAAGCTGAATAGAACAATACTATATGAGTGGGAAGTGCTTATCTTACTGCAGTAGATAAAAAAAAATTTAAAAGCTGGAAAGTGTGAACTGAAAGAGCCATGGCTGCGAAGCAAAGACGTGGGCATAGTGTTTTACTTTGTCTTCTGTATAGCCAATTGTCAACTGAGTGATCCATTCACCTCTCTTACGGTGTCCTTTGAAATGTTTGTGCAGTGAGGGTGTGCTGAGTTGTACAAAAGCTGACTGAAATGTTTTATTTCAGTCACACCAGTGTTGCAACTGCAGTGATGCACACTGTTTCAGTGATGAAGCTTACACTGGTTGCCTTCTTACGTACCATTTCTCCTTGGAGTTTGCTTCTGGAAGGTTAATTTTTTTAAGACTCATTTAAAAGCTTTGGTCTGATGGCATATAGTGTCATAATATACGTGACTTTAAAACTCTCTGAATTTAACTTTCTTAGTATAAACAGTTTCTAGTGCTTGTGCAGTGCCTCACAGCATCTCTGCTTTTGGGATTCAGAAGCCCACACTGAAGAGGTGCAGTTTAACATAGCTGCTTAAGAAGACTTGCTGGGCTGGGTCCTGGCGGTAGAGAGTTATGCTGCTAGCTCTGGAGATAGCTGGGGCATCTGCTCTGCAGCGAGCTCTAGGAAGGCTGGGAGGTGGGAGCACTCCAGAAGCTCCTCTGAGGAGGACATGCTGCTACCAAAAGGTAGTGCCGTTGGGTGGCAGTTGCTGTGTGAGGTAGCTGGCACAGCCCTCTGTTTGCATGCAAGAACTTTCCGTCTTTGCAGAAAGCACAACTGGAACAGTTGGCAGAATGTGTACATGGGGCTCAGCCGTTAGCTTTTGTTTTTAGAGAAGGGATTTTATGTCCTCATAGGCAAATGTTTGTAAACTGTATTGCTGTGTAAATTTTGGATTATAGGACTGGCTTTTTACATGCCTTAACTTTAAACTTCAGTCAAGTAAGATATGTGCTATGAACACACAACTGACATTACTGCTTATACTGCCTACCAGAATGACCCTTAGACATTGAACAAAAGAGTTAATTAAAATGACTTTCCAGGTTTGTTTCTGCTTTAATGGAATAACTTCTATTTTTTTCTCCCTAACAGAATTTTAATGTAGCAAACTGCAGCATGATTTTCGTTGTAACAGTTGAGCAGGAAGGGAAGTTGAAACTGATGTTATTCCTGTGAGGCTTAAGTACCACAAAGTCATCACTCACATATATAAATATGAGTATAAAGTAAATCTTATTTTGCTACTTGCTAAATCAAGTTTTGATACACTTATTAAACCTAAATACAATAAAGCCTTATTAAAGAAGAAAAATGCTGTATTTTACATTTAAGTGAAATCTCATTAACAGAACCTGAATTCTGCAGTCCTGCTGATGGTCCTTTCCCTACTGGGAAACTGCTACCCTGGTTGTTTCTGTTGGGGATGGCTGACATGGTTAATTTTTGCTGTTGCTGTGAAAGAACAGTCATATATGACAGCTGTTAGTCTAACCATTCCCTCTTGAATACTCTTTCTAGTCTGCTTCTCTTTAGAGAAGCTAAAGTTAATGTAGCATCAGGTTCGATTTTCATGTAATTAAAACCAAATGGCTAATGTGTTTCTGGCTCCTAAAACAAAAAAGGTCTTCACTTGCATATAGAATGGAGAGCAGATCAAAGTTACTGTCCTGATAGTGACCTGTCTTGGTGTTAAGAGAGCATACTTCACAAGAGTCCAAGGTAAACCGTCACAGCATATGGACATTGCTGCAGTGTCCTTTGCTTTCCTCAGGTGCACAATACACACTTGATACTTACAAAAAGGTCCTACC
The DNA here is from genome assembly GCF_013368605.1 of Nyctibius grandis. Lineage (NCBI taxonomy): Eukaryota > Metazoa > Chordata > Aves > Nyctibiiformes > Nyctibiidae > Nyctibius > Nyctibius grandis. The sequence continues at coordinate 64,013,694 of NC_090660.1, read as the reverse complement.
AGCTTGCTGTCTGAACTAGTTTTATATTGTTCCTGGAACTATGATAACCCTAATACTAAATTTCTACTCTAAACATGAGTATGCATCATCCGTACCCTCCAGCTAATGATAAATGTTATCAGTAGATTTGGCTTAGGCAGTGCTGTAATCTTTACCTTGATAAATGTCTCCCTTAGTAGCCTCTGGAAAATATGATTTTATGATCTGAATTTGGGAGATACAGGGCATGTTGGTATCTTGCGGAATTAACTTCACTATGCTGCTGCTCATCAAGAGGAATGCATCTCGTTCCTCCGCAGAGGTACCTGAGCAGGAGGATGGATGGGTGTTGATGACCAAGTCTCAAATGTCTTCTGGGATAACTGAAAGCGATTGAAGCCACTGACTGGAGGTTTGAACACTGTGGCCATTGGGTGTTGTCTGACCCTCCTTGTGTTGTGTTCCAGGGCTGTATAACCTATGCAACAGAGTCTTTTCTTTCAAAGGCTATGCTAGTATTGGTGAGTGTATGCAATGAAAGAAAAAATATTTTGGGATGAGTTGGCAGCATCTAGGTTATTTTGCCCCAAATACTCCCTCCTACGTTTAATCAAATCATAACAGGACCTTTACTGTTGCTTTTTTAGGGCCTTATCTCTGTTGTTGCAAGTGATGGTTCATTTACTCTCCTGTTCTGCCCATTAGAGGTGTTTTTCCCTTCTGAGAGCAAAGCTGTTCCCTCAACATGGTGTTTTTTAAAAAAAAAAAAAATCCAACCCCCTACCTTCTCTTTATCTTTAAGCTTCTACTCAGCTTTGTCCAGGGCTTGGAGGGAATACCTCTTGCATCAGTGTTGCCATCTGTGTGCTCATAGGAGGCAACGAATAAAGAAAATACTTTTACGAAGACATTGGAAAGTAACACCCTATTCCAGGGTATGCCACACTGGAACACATCTGGGGTGTTGGAAATATTCTTCCTGTGAACTCACACCTCCCTGCCACATAGTGAAGGTGTGCAATTGCTAATATGGAGTAATCGCTGGTGCCCTGTCTGGGTTGCTTACCTAAGTGTGCTGATAGCTTTCTTAATGTCTTTTGAATGAGGAAATATAAAACCTTGTCATGTGAACCTTCCCCAGGTGGGGTGGCGGGTGGGAATGAGTCAGAAGTCCCTTCTCTGGTGTTAGAACTGGTATACAATGAACGTCCTACTGAAACCTGTTTCTACTGGTTTGATTTGTTAATCATGGAGCAGTGCCTGATGGGCCTGTTCCTCACTGGGTCCTGCTAACACAGAGGAAGACGCTCTCTGCAGGCCTTCTCAAGAGTGAACTTGCCTTTGCAGCTGTGGAGCAGGAGAGCTCCCCGAGGTTTTGCAACGTGCAGCTGCAGAAGTTTCTCTCTCTTGTCCAAAGGCATGCCTGCCTCTAAGACACGGTTCAGTCCCAGCAGGCCTACTGCTGCCTGCTGTGGGACAGTCAGACCTTGGACACTGAGGGACGAGAGTGCTGAAGTATGGTGGGAGTTAGGCATCTCCTAGTTGTCTTGAGATGGTGACAGCAGCTGCTGTTCCTTCATACCCACCCTGAATCTGTTGCATCCAAGATCTGGAAGAGCTTGGACTTTTACTTTGGTGATACTGAGCACTCTTAGATGTTTATAGTATTTTGGGTCTTCTATGTATGCTGTACGGCTCACTTCATGGCCCTGGAGAGAAGAGCAAACATTAGACTGCCAAACGTCCTTTGCTTGATGATTTATGGCATCTGCTGCCAACGTGTTACTTTGGGGGCAGAGGGGTGCTTCCTTGTCTTATTCCTCACTCCCTCAAGTGCAATTTAATGCTGTCTGCTGGTTAAGGAGGGTGGCACTGGACAAAGAGCCCTTTGTCCAGGTCTTTGCCTCCCTGGGAACAGCAAGTGGTGTCAGGGAGAGCTAAGGCTCTTCTTCTGTGTAAGTGGAGTAGTACAGCTCTGATGGGGTAATTTTTAAGTTCAAAGAGGTGAGTGAGATCTAAGACAGGGAGGGACACTGCTCTGGAGTAGGGAACTTAGGGGAGTTCTTTCCAGCCAACGGGTACACCACTCCCTAATACGAAGTGCATTTTGCATTTTAATTTGTGTTTTGCTTTGAACTTAACCTGGCACCCAACTATCACATAGTTCTCCTGGGGCTTTTGTGCTGTACAACTTAATATAACGTCTAGAGAACAGGGCCCGAATGCAGTGCTGATGAGAGAGGCAGGCTGCCATGTGTCCATGGGCTGGTAAATGATTAATGAATCTGTGTCCTCAGAAGAAAACCAAGAAAAAAACAACCCACACGTTTAATCCCCTGGTACCCAAGTTTTGTTTTAGTTTTTTTCTTGAAAAAGGTTGGTGGTCTGAAAAGCTGTTGGAGCTTTGAAAGCTTTTCTTCACAGGAACTGCTAATAAAAGCATTGCCACCAGCATATAGTCTTCATGCTTTTAAAAGAGAAATATGATTTTTGTAACTCTGAATAATTGACTGTGTGAAGCTTCTGAGAATTGCAACCCTTTTCTCCCCATAAACAAATAGAAGAAAGTCTGTTCGGTGTTCATTTAAAAGTCTGATTGTAGAATAGTGCCTGGGTGTTGCAGAGTGAGAGGGCATTCGTTTTCATGAGCAGTGCATGCCTCTTCAGCTGTAAGTCTGAGATCAGTCCTGTCTGAAACACTTGTAACTGCCCATATAGCATCATTCCATGCTTTTTCTGTCAGGGAAATTATTACGACTTAAAATATATTTATCTGCTTGTTTTTAATTTAATTGCTACCTCCTTTTTCCCCACCAAAGACTGAGGTTTTCTATTCTAGGCGATTACGGCTTTGTAGTCTGGAAACTGTCTTCATATTCCTGGATTTTTCAGACCTGTCACATTGCAATAAGGGATGAACTGTTCTTCCATCCCTAAGCAAACATCTATATTCTTACTTTATTTTTTCTTTTTTTTCCAGGGAGTTACCTTCAACAAGTTAAGTTGCTGTCAGACTTCCCCATGGTCCTAACTGTTCATTATTCCACTTTTCTGTGCCTATTTAAATTTTGGCAAATGTCTCTCCATTGATCTCTGCTTTCCAGAGTGCAAGCTATGGATCAGAAATACCTTTTCAGTGTGGGGAGATGGTTCAAATTTAGCTTCTAGTGAAACAGCAGTGTGAAATTCTTCATCAGGTTGCACTGCTGAGAATCTTCCACTCTCAACTTCATCTCTGGAATCAGCCAGACTTTTTTTGCAGTGTCTATTTTCCTTAAAGTTATAATCCTCATAAATTAAAATCAGCTTCTCTCTTTGTATATATACAACCTTATGTCTATGAGAGATATCTGGAGTCACCTACAGAATTTGTAGAATTTGCTTGACATTCAGTTTGGTGTCTGGATGTATCAAAGTTTATATTCACCCTTCTAGTGAAACACCATTTGACTCTGTTTTGGTTCCATCCACCTTCCAGTTTTGCTGCCTGGTCCATCTGAAATGTCTGAAGCTGCTGTAGAGTCTGCAGCTCTCAAAGGCTGATGCTCTTTGAGGTAATGAGAACAGTAAGGTTAGTTCACAGGGTGGTATTATTCCAAGTGATGGAGGAGGACTCTGATTATGTCCCAGAAGTTCATGGAAAGAAAATACTTGCATTTTCTCTCTTGCTTTCCAGCCTGCAATAAGCGTTTGTGGTTTGCAGACACCAGTCTGTACTATAAAATTTGGTTTCGTGGGATTTGCTGGTGCCTTAAAGGAAACAAAAGCTTGTGATGATGGTGATATTTTTCAATACTATCTCAGTGAGGTACTAGGTGGAAAAAGGTGTATGCTTTTAGATACAGCTGTCTTGCTCTCCTCTACGTTGACTTCAGCATGAGTATAATCCTACCCTTGTTTAAAAAAAACTAAGATTTGCCTCAGCATTGAACTTTCCATGTTTTATTTGTGAGAACGGAAAGGGAGTAGGAGGAGAGAGGGAAAACTTGCAGCTTTTACAACTGATTATTCGAAGTATCACATGTTCCTCTCAAGACTTCCACAGTTCTTGGCTGTTACTCTAAGTCTGCAGGCTTGCAACTTGCTGAAATTCAGCTGTGACCTTATAAGCATTCACTGTAAGATGTTTTTTTTTGTTTTGTTTGCTTGTGTCAGATCTCTGTGGGCAGCAAAGCAGCTGATCGGAGTTACTTACATCAATTAGGAAAGAACTCTATAGGCTCGTACAAAAGAAATTAACTGGAGAGGATGACTTTTTGAGAGATTGCAGTTGAGGGAAGGGTAGAATTGCAGCCAGGAAACTGGTTCCCAGAAGACTGGGAGATGGGCTAAATCACAGAGGATTTGCTTGGCATTGCTTGTATTACTTTGCCTTAGCTCCTGGCTGGTACAGGGCAGTGCTGGGCTCATTTGCATGGTGCTATAAAGACTTAAGTGCTTGGGAGAAGGGTCTTAAAAGCTGCCTAACTTAATCACTAGGAAGCTGAGAAGAAAAGGCTGATCCCCACTGGGAATTTGAGGTGTATTTAGGGCTGCACTTGAGGTTCTGGTCCGATCCCACGTTTCCGATCACTTGAGGCTGCCCTAAGTACTAGCTACGAGGAAATTGGGAATGTGGCTCCTGAGTTCCCAAGAGGAAGCTGTTCTCCTCTTTTATGAAGTATGACTTAAGGATTAAAAAGGGAGCAGACACATGAACACTACAGCCTACCCAGTGGGTAAGCTCCTGCCAGTGCTGCTGGGGTAGGGATGAGCCACCTGTTTCTAGGCATTGAACAAGGTATGAATTAAGTGTGAAGCTGCTTCACCCTTTCCTACCCTGAAGTAGATGTTCAGGCATGTAGAAAACCATACAGTTAAAAAACTTTGAGGGTTGGAAGCTCAAAGAAGGTCTGTTAGCCGGTAGTCTGTAATTGCAAGTCTGGAACTTCACACCTGTTTTCCTAAAGTAGGAATTTTACAAACTTAATGCCACCTATCTGGCCTTGAAGTTGACCCTTGATGGGAGAAGAGAATAAAAAGAAGGTAGTTGTAAAGGCCATGGTCACTGTTTAATTAGTAAAAAAAATATATGCTTTTCCTTCTTTGCAAACCTTGATTAAGAATTTTTATAAGATCTGTTTGAGCTGAAAAATGGCATGTTTTGAGTTGATAGTTCATATGGATAATGACTCCTTTTGTTAATCTTGCTTGTCTGGTGCATGAAGTAGGGGTTTGTGTTTTCACGTGAACAGAGTAGCACATGCAGAAGCAAGCAAACCCATGTCACTGCTATGAAATCTTTACAAAGAACGATGCAGTCACCAATGCAACTATCCTATGACTCTTACTCTTACCTGGATCGTAGTGCATGCTAGTAGCAGATAAATACTTTTGCAGAGAAGTACAATCCTTAATGCTTTGGGGATTTGGGTATGGTTTACTGCATACTTGTTTTTTTTAACTTCATTTGACTGTTTCTTCTGCCTTTGGTTTCACTTTGTCTTAAGTTTATCCTCTCTTTTTCTTTTGCTGATATTCTGACTTGTTACATGGTCTAAATCTGCCTGGAAATTTGGGAGGGAAGAAATTGCCATGAGCTTCTTATGGTCAGTCTAAGAAATCTCTTTTAGACTGACTGTCCCTTTTGCTTCTTGAGGCTGGAGGGGGAACTGTTGCAACTGAGCTAACATGGCAAACAAGCAAGGCAAAAATTATGAATGTCATTCCCTTCTGTAAATACAGAACCCAGCTGGCAGGAATGTAAAGCAGGGTTTTTGATAGGTCGTGTGTGTTTGGGGAGGGAGCTGCAGAGAAATCTGTTGCATAGGATGATGTCATCTTGTGAATTTTTTGATGCCCAAACAGGCTTTTTTTTTTTTTCTTTTCCCTTGAAGCCAGTGTTTGCTGCTCAAAACAACTGATAGGAAGTGCGGTAGGAATTCTTGGGTCAGCATCCTCCCCATGGAAACCAGCACACTTCACATCTGGGAACGAGAGCCAGTCACATCAGTGCTGCCTATTAAAGCAACTGACATCATGGATATCTTAAGCTTTGACTGAACTACTGTACCAATTTGTGCCAATAGGAAAATAAAACCATGCTATTTAAGCCATGTATAACTCTGTTTATATGGAGAATGTAATTTGTGTGTTTAATTTAGCCTGTGATCCAAGACGGTAATTTTGCTGTGTCAGGGAAAGGCATTTCTTTGAGCTTGGAAACTTCGAGGAGTGGAAAAACTGGCTTTTTTCTCTGTCGTGAGCTGTTGTGCAGAGATTTTCTGTTCTCAGTTGGCAGAGATTAACTTGTTTCAGTTTGTGTGTGGGGGAAGCTATTAACACTAATAGCAAAGGTGACCATTATTAACTGGGTAGGAGAAACGTGGGTATTTAACTTCTCATTCTGAAGGACCTAAGCATTAGGGGGAAACTGAAGCCTGTACTTATTTCCCTCCCGGCTTTATGTACAGACATGAAGCTCCATTTCTTCTGCTTGTTCCTTTTACTGCAGGTGAGACTCAACTCTTCTTTTGAACCAGAGTGTGCAGTTTGATCTTAAAGGTGGGCAAAAGAGGGGCAAAGAAGGAAATACAGTGTACGTGTGTATACTGTATGGGGGCTTTCTTGAGTGTCCTCAAACTACGAACGCCTGGCTGGTGAGCACCTGTCACAAAATCTACAACACTGACAGATCCTACTGTCATCTTGAATGGTTGGTAGCCTGTGTAGAGTAAGAAAGACCTTTTAAATCTAAATGCTAAGAAGGTTATGTTTTTCATGGGTCACCTTCACAGCATGCTCTTTAAATATTTGTCACCAGTACAACCTTTTCTGGTTCATCTCACATGAATTCTGTATTGCAGTGGACTGGGAATAGCCAGCCAAGGCTGGCTGGCTGCATTTGTGTGGCTGAAATAGTTCAAGCCAGCTGTGTCTGTTCCTTGTTGCCTTGTTTCATGGTGTTCACCTGATCCTTCCTTTAGTGTGTGTCTGTGGACCAGCTCATCATGTGGAAGGTCCTGTTTTTGTCACAATGGCTGCACACGTGCACGAAAAACGAAGAGGGACATGTGCTTAGGATGCACATGTGAAGGTTCTGAAGGTCTTCATCAAAATGATGGGAAGTGCATTTGTTGTCTTCTGCCAGAAGAATGTTTGTTTATTTTTATTTTTTCTTTTTTTTTTTTTTTTTTTTACCATTAATAACCTTTTGAACATAGGCAAGTGTGAGATGTGTATCTATGCAGGAGAAAGTGTTCAGCAGGAAATACTGCTTGGGAAAAGCTGTCTCTGATGAAATGCTGCATGGGCCTCTACGTTTCTAAGCTCAAAAAAATAAAGGCTGTGTAGGTCAGGTGGGACTCCTGTGAAGCTTGATGGGAAGAGTGAAATCTTGGTGAGATGGATGGACAGGGTGGCTTGCATAATCCAGTTCTTTAGCTACTGTATCCCTGCTAATTTAATTACTAGGGTTTAAAGTGTATGGGGGGAGTTAAGACATTTGCTACAAAAATGGCATCATCAAAAAAAAAAAAGAAGAAAAAGAAAGTAGTGCTGTGTCTAAGATTTGTGGGTCTGAGTTGAGAGATTCTTATGAGTGTGACTTGGAAACCCAGAACCAGCTGCTGGGAAGGATGCAGCCTGAGTTGGTATAGGGGAAGGGCTACATCATATTCTGGGGTGTGGGATGAGAAATACTCTTGAGCAGGAATGAGAGTTGCAGTGTGATAGTAGATCAGCATTAGCCTTCTTTAGACGTTGGGTTGTTGGATGGGGAAAATGATTATTACTTCTAACTGTTCATGGTATCAGTGTTTTTCCTGTGAAGTGGTTTCAGATCCTCCAGGAGGACAGTTGCTATAGAAACATAACATGAATTTAGATAAACTTTCTAACTAAAATTAATGGAGAACCTGCATTTGACTTCAGACTGGTAGTATTCTTAAAACAGTATGTAAATAGAGGACAGACTGACATTTATAATAAGATGTAGCATGCATATGTTCCTATCTGAAAAACTGCTTTATCTGGTTCTAAAAAAGAGGCTGAGATGCACTTGAAATGCTCAAGGGTGGGGTTTGTTGTTTGGTTGGTTTCCTTTTTGTCAATTTGATTCCTGCTGACTGACTGCTGCTGCATTGCAGGAAGCCTATGGATGCCTGTGGGTTACCTGTGTTTGTCTGCTGGTGTGGTAGTACCCACACTGCTAAAGATACACAGCATGGACCCAACGGTCTGCAAGAGCTGTTCTAGATAGATGGTTGGGAGCAGATGTGCTTGTGCTGCCTTCCCAAGCTGCGAGCACAGTGCACAGACTTCTCAATGGCAGACAAGCCTGGGTGATCTTGTCAGCTTATACTCCTGTAGTCAGCCTGCTGGGTGTGGGAATGAGCGGGGGAAATGTCACAGCAATAGTAGGGAGGGAGAGGAATGAAGGGGAGATGGTG